>NC_058414.1:61267990-61447610 GCF_002201575.2 Neomonachus schauinslandi
TTGCTGAAAAGGTGGGTCTATAGGCAGGGAAAGATTTTTAGTTCTCTTTAGAAACTAAACCATCTGTAAACTGGCCCACACTTTGCTTGGTAACTCTCCAAATGATTCAGATGCATGTATTTGACTTCTAAAATACAAGATAAACAAGCCTCTAGTCCTGAGAGAACTATGCCCCATCCTACCATTTGACCTCACCATCAAAGAAAGGCTCTCAAAATCTGGTTGTTTCACAAATTCACCTAAATGAGTTTAGGAGGTTATTTTTGTTATTTGTTTTGGTTTGTTGTGCTTTACAGTAGTGCAATTAACTGATGCTAACAGTTATAATTTACACATGCCCTTCTTAAAGGAAATCACTCTTTCTATCTTTTAGGGACCCTTTACTTTGGTGGTTGTTTATTTTCATATGGACCAGATTGGTATGGACCAACCAGGATATGGAGGAATGAACTCTGACCCAGAGTTTTGTTCTGGTGCTCAAATGTATAATTCCATCTTGGGGTTGTAAGAAGAGAATAGCAACCATTTTATATGAAGATTATACTCAAGAATAGTAATTGCTTAGGGACTATCTAGAAAGTTTAAAGGATAATGATGTACCGGGAGTCCTTCACAGCTTATGGTGCAAATCTTGCACCAAAACATATAGAAAGAAGAAGAGGTTCCAAAGCTGTTTTTTCCATCCTTCAGCAAGTTTCAACTCTGCTGTTGAATATCTCTGGGATCCCTAACATTTACATGTTATGGGGTTGGAGAGTGAAGGGTACAGTCAGTCCCATCTTGTTCGCTCCTGTCCCATGGTCTGTCTACTGTAAAAGGGCTCTGGGGGCTAAGTAGAAAAGCTGCCGTGGGTCCTGAAGCTCGTAAACTGGGATGGGAGGCTTGTGTGGAAAATTCTTGGGTCCCTCACCCCACTCTGTAGGGCTGTTCAGTGGAGGGGCTCCAACCAAAGTGGCCGGGGCCCTTTGTATAGTACCAGAAAAATACTTTATACTCTGCATTGAACATTTGAACAGTTTCTGCCATAATCATCACTGATTTCGTACCCATAGTTGTTATAAGGAGAAAAATAGGTGATTTTTTTCTAACTCTAAAAGGAGCCGAAGAGTTTTAATATTGGTTGAGCTCATTATAACAAGAGCAGTGGAGTCTTAAATATTACACCATATTGTGTAAATATCACACAAGTAAATTTCCTATAATAAATATACAATGTGTATACACTATTTCCTTTGACAACAAGTAAACAAATGTTCTTCTATCCAGGCTAAAGTCTCTATAAAGATTGTATGTCACAGTTAAAGGAAAACCTCACAGGGAGTTCCTACCACACAAACTATTCAATTTTATAACAGGTGTTTTTTGGGGGTATTGGTTTTCGGTTTTACTCTTCTAAGTCTTTGTTATAAACCTCACACTACAGTGTTATTATTTTTTGTTTAAATTGTCTATTGTTATTTTAAAAGATTTAGAGAATTAAAAAAATCTTTAAAAACGTACCTACATTCAGGGCGCCTGGGTGGCTCAGCCAGTTAAGTGTCCAACTCTTGATTTCTGCTCAGGTTGTGATCTCGGGGTCCTGGGATCAAGCCCTGCATCAGGCTCTGCACTCAGCGGGGGACACTGCTGGAGATTCTTTCTCTCCCTCTCTTTGCCCCTACCCCTTGTTCACACACTCTCTCTCTCTAAGTAAATAAATAAATATTTTTTTAAAAAAACGTACCCACATGTGATAGACACTGGGGAGGGTATGTGCTCTGGTAAGCGCTGTGAATTGTGCAAGACTGTTGAATCTCAGATCTGTACCTCTGAAACAAATAATGCAATATATGTTAAGAAAAAAAGAAGAAGAAGAAGAAGAAGGTAGCAGAAGGGGAAGAATGAAGCGGGGGAAATCGGAGGGGTAGACGAACCATGAGACACGATGGACTGAAAAACAAACTGAGGGTTCTAGAGGGGAGGGGGTGGGAGGATGGGTTAGCCTGGTGATGGGTATTGAGGAGGGCACGTTCTGCATGGAGCCCTGGGTGTTATGCACAAACAATGAATCATGGAACACTACATCTAAAACTAATGATGTAATGTATGGGGATTAACATAAGAATAAAAAAAAACAAAAACGTACCCACACTTTTTTTTTTTTCTTTCGGTACTTTAAAGATGTCACTCCACTGTCTTCTCGCTTGGATCATTTCCAGTGAGAAACTCACTGCTTTCCTTGTCTTTGTTTCCCTTGTGTATAACGTGTCTTTTTGTCTCTGGCTGATTTTAAGACGTTTCTCTTTATCATTGGTGTTGGACAATTTCATTCTGATGTGCCTTGGTATAGTTTTCTTCATATTTCTCTTGTTTAAGGTTTGTTGAACATCTTGAAACAAACTTTTTTTTGAAACATTTCTTCCAATGTTTCTCCTCCTCTTTGGGCTATTCCAGTGACTTATGTGTTCACTACTTGGCTTGTCTCACAGTTCACTGATGATGTTCTTTTGATTTTTTAAATTTTTTTTTCTTTAATCTCTGTTTTTTATTTGGAATAGTTTCCACTGCTATGTCTTCAACTTCACTATTTTTTCTTCTGCAACTTCTAAAATGCTGTTAATCCATCCAGTATAAATTTTACCTGAGACATTGAGTTTTCATCTCTAGAATTGCAATTGGGTATTTTTTAATATCTAGTAGTCTCCCCTTATGACACAGTTAATCTTTCTTCTAGCTTCTTAAACGTATGGACTGTAGTCATAATAAGTGTTCTAAAGTCCTTGCTTGCTAATTCTAACATCTCTGTCAGTTCTAGATTGGTTCCAGTTGATTGGATTTTTTCCTCACTATGGGTCATATATTTCTGCTTCTTTACATTCCTGGTATTTTTTGTTAGATGCCAGATATTGTAGATTTTACCTTACGGGTGCTAGATATTACTTTATTTCTATAAATACGCTTGAGCTTAGGTCTGGGACACAGTTGAGTGACTTGGAAACAGTTTGACCCTTTCAGGTCTCATTTTTAAGATTTGTGATGTTCATGCTCATTCTAGGCCTAATTATTCCTCACTCCTGAAGTAAGACCCTTCTGAGTACTCTGCCCCATAAGTACTCTGGGAATTGTGAGGTTTTGGAGTCTGGCTGATGGAAGCATGCTCTGTTCCAGGCCTGGGGACTGTTAGGCACTATGTTTTCTAAGCCTTTCCAGTGATTCTTTCCCCAGCCTCTGGTGTTTCCTCATACACATGAGCAGATCAGCCCTCAGCTACATACTCAGAAGGGTTTCTGTGAGTTCTCTCTTTGTGAAGATCTCTCCTCTCTCCCACTCTTCCCTGCAAACTCTAGTTGGCTCAGTCATTCCAGACGTTTAATTTTATCTCTTCAACTCAGGGAGTGTGCCAGGTTCTGCCTGGGTCTGCCTTCCCTCGCTACACCACAGTCTATGAACTATCTCAAGGCAGGAAGCTGGGTGATTATAGGGCTCACATTATTTTTTCCTGCCTCTCAGGGGCAGCCATTTTTAATTACCTGACGCCCATATTCTTTTTTTTTTTTTTTAAGATTTTATTTATTTATTTGACAGAGAGAGACACAGCGAGAGAGGGAACACAAGCAGGGGGAGTGGGAGAGGGAGAAGTAGGCTTCCCGCTGAACAGGGAGCCCATGCGGGGCTCGATCCCAGGACTCTGAGATCATGACCTGAGCCAAAGGCAGATGCTTAATGACTGAGCCACCCAGGCGCCCCCTGACGCCCATATTCTTGAAACCATTTTTCACATACTTTGTCCAGTTTTTCAGTTGTTTCAGGTGGGAGGAAAATCTAGTTCCTATTACTTCAGCTTGCCAGAAGCAGAAGTCTTCTTTAGGTCTATAACCAGTAAATATTTTCCATATTTTACCCTTAACTATATAATAAGAGAGGTAACAAGATCAAAGAAATTGTTTTCTCAAATTTCTTCCATGTCTCTAGGATTCAGCTATTAAAAACATCCTCTGGTTTTTATTTGACAGAGAGAGAGAACACAAGCAGGGGGAGGGGCAGAGGGAGAGGGAGAAGCAGACTCTCCACCGAGCAGGGAGGCTGATGTGGGGCTCCATCCCAGGACCCTGGGATCATGACCTGAGCCAAAGGCAGATGCTTAACCAACTGAGCCACCCGGGTGCCCCAAAAAACTTACATCCTCTGATATTTAGACGATCATTTTAATTGAGGCTGAAAAAATAAATTTATGGAATTTATAAATTTTGATTCTACAAAGCTGAGCTTCCTTCTCTTTATTTTCACCACAGGGTGAGGTAGTTGGAATTTGGGCTGGGTAAACCAGCTCTGGAACCACGTCTCCACCAGCTGTCTTTGCTCAGACACATGGGCAGTTAAGACTGGTGCGAGAGAGTCCTACAAGGAGATGAGGCACTGTTAATCCTTATTAGTGGGCCTGCCCTTGAAGGTTGGATCCAGAACACTTAAACAGAGCCTGGACTGTGTGTTTGCTTTTTCCTTTGAACTCTTCTGCAGCAGCTAGTTCTTCAAGTGAAGGCAAATTCCCTGTTTCTCACTTAGGTGAGCATAGCCAAATAGCCACGAATAACATCCATCAACAATCAGGTTTTTTTTCCCTTCAGGCCACTCCCCAGACCCACATCCAACTTTTTCTCCCAGGACAAATAAGTCTCCTCTTTCTTCTTCTTGCAGAAGGGCTACACCCCAACCACCCTCCTCCCAGGCGACCTTCTCTTCTAACGCATAAAGCATTTCTCATTAGGTAGGAGAAAAAAATCTTACAATTTAATCTTCAGTAGGTTCATCCTCTAGTAGCCACCCATATCCCCCACCCCTGCTAATATAACATAATATCTATGGTAAAAGTTCAGATAGATTTAGAATTTTCAGGTGCTCATATTTACAGAGTCGTTACCTGCCCTCACTTAACATTGTTCTTTCTCTGCTCCTTCCAGCCTTTTGCAATGACAAGAGAAGCAGTCTAAAACATGAGCATGGACTTATAGTTGTATAGAGTCCACATGAAGCTAGTAAGGTTCTTATCCAACATTTAGTTAAAAAAAAAAAAAAAAAGAATATATATGTCTTGGTCAGTTAGGGCTGCTAGAACAGAATACCACAGACCGGGTGGCTCATAAAAATAGACATTTATTTCTCACAGTTCTGGAGGCTAGTTCAAGGTCAAGGTGCTGGCAGTTTCAGTGTTTGGTAAGAACCCACTTCCTGGTCCACAGATGGTCATCTTACATGGTAGAAGGGGCAAGGGATCTCTCATCTCTGGGGTCTTTTTTATAAGGTATTTTATAAGGTACTAATCCCATTAATGAGAGCTCTCATAATAGCATCACCATGGGGGTTAGGATTTCAAGGCATGATTTTTTGGGGGGGTGGGAGGGACATAATATTCAGTTCATTGCAAAATATATACACACAGATATATACATTTTGTTTTTTATTGTTTTGTCAGCGTGGCATTTAAGAGCTATGCATTTGCTTCTGGATTTTCTCCCCCTTATTGAAGATGCATCCACAATCGTTTGCTATTTCATCTTAAGAGATGGTCATCCTTTCTCCTTTAATTCGTGGTTTACTCCTTGTATCAGGAAACTGGTGACACAATTTCACTTGGACACTCTGACAATCGAGAAAATAAATCCTTGGAATTCCCCTGTTCATCTCTATCTGCGGGCAGTGGGCATTTATTGAAGATTTGCGGCCTGTCCGGCACAGAGAGGGTTTGATCTCAGTCCTGCTGACGGCCTATTTCCCTTCCCTGACTCCAGGCCTCTTGACTTCTTTCCACAGGTGCCACAGTGAACAGAGACAACAGCTGCCAGTCTGACAGCAGCGGGTTCCTGGATGACCCCCTGGAGCTGCTGTCCCTGCAGGTAGGGGGCCACTGGAGGGTTGGAATATGGGTAAAAGGAAAGATAAGTAGAAAGCACGCCATGCCACCACATTCGGAAAGGGCAGCCAGCCCTTGGAAGACACGCACCATAGGCAGCCAAGGGACAGGGATTGGAGTCACACTAGACAAGGTGCCAGAAAGCTTAGCATTCCTTTCCTTTTTATTTTCTTTGGATTTTGCCAAACAAGGAAGCTGAGCCTCATAGACGGAAGGGCTTAGTTAAAATAGTGAACTAAAGTAAACCTGAGTTTGTAACCCTTATCTTCTGACTCCTAAGTCAGTGGTAATGATAAGGAAAAGACACATACACGTCTTAAACCTAGCACCTCCCCCACCCTCCTGACCCATTTGCCTTTATCCTGGTTTCTCACACAGATGCCTTCCTTGCCAAGCAGCCAGAGTCCTGCTGAGAATGGATGTAGAAAGCCAAGGGATCAGAGCCAGTGCCTAGTGCCGCCCCAGGACTGCCAGCAGAAGTCAGATGGCTCTGATTCCAAGAGTATGGTGAGCACAGCCTTCTCAAATCAAGACTGGAGTATCATGGAGGAAAAGGCCTCAACATCTACGGTGGAGAAAGAGTCTCCGTTTAAGGATACAGAGAAGCCACCAGAGCCATTGACCCCAGATATGGTCCTTGCCGAGCCCGCCAGAGGAGAACAGCCAAGGAAAGACAGCCATCTGAGGCAGCATCTGCCCACGCCCCGAATGGAAGATGAGGCCATGGTGGGCACAGCTATCTCCAGATGTGACTGCCCTCTGGGGTTTAGGGTGCCCCACATCACAGAAGTCAAAGATGGGTTACTGAAGCTTGAGGGAGCTGGGGAAACCTACATGCGAACCCACCACTGCAAGTCCCAAAGATCACCTGGAGTTGATCCTGCTCATGACAAGCTCCTTCATGTAGACTCTGAGGCCGCAAGAGGAGCAGAAAACAACAAAATCTATCCGGACACCAACAATACCTCACTGACAGGAGAAAGCCCACCACAGCATGTCCCCAAGCCCAGTAATGTCATGTCCTATGCAGTTGACCTTATCCAAACATCCGAAAAGCTCATTCCCCACCTAGATAAACCCACTGGAGATACTCCGCACACAAAGCCAGTATGTAGTGCTTTGGGTCACGTACCACATAGAGCAGAACCTGAGATGGAGAAGTTTCCTCTAAATGCTGACTCAAACACTGTTGGTTCCAAGTCTGTGACAATCCAGATGTCCTCCAATCTGGCATCAGCTGCTCAGAATGCTGTGGCTTTGGGGACTGATTGTAAAAGAACAACTTTAGAATGCACTGTGCGTGACACTGCTCCCACAACAGAACCAGGACTGGAGACAAAATTGAGACAGTGCTGTGATGTTTCTGTTCAGACCAATATAAGTGAGCCTAGGCCCTGGCATTGCTGTTCAGCTCCAAGTACCAAGGCCCAGCGCCTCACCAAATCCGTCTCTCTAGACACAGGCTTCCCTCGTATCTACCCAGCGGGCATCTGCCATGCTGTATCCACCCACTGCTGTGTGTGCTGTCATCACCATCCCCACTGCCACTCAGAGAGGCAGAGCCCTGGCCCTGTGCCCTCAGCCTGTAGGCACTGCTCATGCTCACATCATCATCTGGAAGCCCATTTTGTGAAGACTTTGAACGTCCTTCAGGACACTACAGTGAAGGAGCTGTGTTCTGTAAGTATTCATCTCTGCCAAGAGGGAAGACAGATGGAGCAATACCCCCTCAGGGATAATGTTCAGGTCCCCTGAATGCAAGCTTTCAGGGCATACCTTTCCATCTCAAATCATGAGTAATATCTGCAGAGTGCTTTATAGCTTACGATATATTCTCACAAGTTTCTTCTTATCTCATACGTCCAATCACCTTCTGAAGTAAGGAGGCAAATTTCATTATTAATCTCCATTTGACAGAGTGATATAGAACAATAAATTCATGTGTAAGGTTATAAACATTAATGCATCTGTACCTCATCTACAATTCAGTCTAACTGAACAATTCTCTGTCTTAAATTCACTTAACTGAATAATCTTGCACAAGCCATTACATCTCTCTGAGCCTAGTTCCTGCTTTGTAAAATAGGGAGACTTTTCATGCCATAGACACAAGATTGTTTTAGGATTGAGTGAGAGAAAGCCTGTAAAGCACTCAGCATGCTCGGACACTCAGCACGGTGCCCAGCCCACAGAAAGCCCTAGAAAATGCTAACTGAGTGGCTCTTATTCTTATTATTAATTTTCATCACTGTTTTATTATTGTTCAGCTCTTGAATCTAGAGCTTCTCTAGAAGCTCTATGTCACATAGAGGGACTCCTGCTCCATCTTGGCTGAGTTTATTTAAAAGTGGACATTGAGTTTACTGAAAACTGAATGACCCCCAACCTGTTCAGCCCCTGATAAATCAATAAGCATTTAGTGAGTCCTTCTAGTGTCCCCTCTTCAGTGATTCTCAAGGTAAGAAATGATCTAAGTTGTCAAGGTTAGCCATTCATTAAAAAAATTAAGAGCATCACACATGAAACCACCTGTACTGAAAGTGAAAAAACAGAAAGGTGGCACAGATAACATAGGGCTACTGCTGTTCAAAGGAGAGCGGAGGGCAACTGTAATTTATTAAGCATCTACTATTTGATGCCTGACAGGTGACCTTCCCATTCTTTTAATTCCACAAATATTTATTGAGTGCCTATGCTAATTACTTTATTTACCGTATGTTGAGTAACCTTCATTTTCACCCATGCCATAAATCCTGAGCCCCTCATATATATGCCAAGTCCTCCCTCTTTTACAAATGAGGAACCTAGAACCAAGAGAGTGTAACTTTCCAACTTCCCCCACTAATAAGTGGTTAGTTCAGATTCGAATTCAGGTCTAACGGACACCAAATTCTCAGACAACACACTCCAGGCAATGATGTGTCTAACTTTAAAGTATCTAAATCTGTAGAAGTGTAATAACAACATGAGAAAGTGATTACGAGAAAGATAAGGCAAGTTACTACATAGCCCTTCAAGATCTAGAAATCTGCATAAATGTTATATAAAAGTAGAAAGAGAATCAATGAAAGATAAGTAATTTACTACATCATTTTTCAAATTGCAAGGTTTGAGACATTTGGAATATTTTTAAGTGGGTTGTTAAAAGGGTTGAACTAGTGAAAGAAGTCATTGAGATTAATTCTGCTTATAATACTATCCAAAAGTTTCGTGGGAGTGAAGAACAAAGGCTGAGGTCCATCGGACTTTCAAAAGACCCAGGTTCAAATCCTAGAATGTAGTAGGAGTCATCCCCACCATCATCATCACTAATATTTATTAAGGGATTTTAAATGCTGTAAGGTGGTGGGTTTCAACTGGGGATAATTTGCTCTCATCCTTAGTAATATTTTGCAATGTTTGGAGACATTTTGGTTGTCATATCTGGGGTAGGCATTGCTGTTATTAGTGGGTAGAGGTCAGGGATACTGCTAAACATCCTACAATATGCAGGACAGCCCCCGACCCAACAAAGAATTATCTAGCCCCAAATAACAACAATGTCAGGGTTGAAAAACTCTGCTTTAAGGAAATAAACATATACTTGGCTACATAGTTAACATAGGAAAATGTTAGGTATGAAAGATGGCTGGAGAAGATAACATTTTAAGAGGTTGTAGGGGGAAAAAAATATTAAATCCTACAATTAGGTACTCCAGTTTCCATGATGTAAACCAGGTTGTTGGTCCAAAATATCCTGAAAGATTTTTTTCTAATTTACATTTTTAAGGTAAGTTCTACAAGGATATATAAATTAAACCATATTTAGTTTTATATTAGTTTTATTAATTAAACCATATTTAGTTTTATATTTAATTTTATTAAAAATAATAAAAATCAAAATTGTGCTAAAAACTCCAGAAGAAATGGTCTCTTTAGATATACCCAATGTCAATCTTTTAATGGAAATGTTGCAGGTATTTATTCCATAATAAGATACTATCTAGTTTCTGTTCACATCGCAACTCTTAAAAACAACTCATTTACTGATTGGGTTAAAAAGAGAAATAGGGGTGCCTGGGTAGCTTAGTCAGTTCAGTGTCTGCCCTTGATTTCCACTCAGGCAGGTCATGATCTCAGGGACATGAGACTGAGCCCCACATGGGGCTCCACACTCTGAGCATGGAGCCTGCTTAGCCTGCTTACAGAATCTCTGTCTCCCTCTCTATCTGCCCCTCCCCTCCCCACACCACCCCACCCCATTCCCGTTCATGCTCTTGCTCTCTCTCTCTCTCGCTCTAAAAAAAGAGAGAGAAAGAGAGAAATAACAAACACATATCCACAGACTAAGAAGCTAGATGTCTGTCATCAAATTGTCTTTGGGAAGCACTATCATTTCATTTATTAATATAATAATCAAGTATCTTTGGCAATAGCCATATATGATACTCAATTAGCCTATCATTTATTCAGTTATATGGCCACAAATGAAAAAAAGGGGAATTCAGCCTTCCATGGCACAAGTGGAAAAGACCTAATGAGGGTTTTTAGCATGGTTGAGGTGACTGTGACAAATCAGTGCAGACAAAAGGGACACCAGGGTCTGGAGTGGCTCAGTTATTCAAAGGGTAGGCCTGACGACAGGTGCTAGGAAAACCACAGCATCCAGAGAGCATAGCTGACCAGTTAGTACAGCCCAGCAAAACCATTAATATGAAAGGTTTTAATAAGACATAAAGGATTTATAAGGTATTTGGGAGTGTCCTCATGAATTTGTAGGAGCATGGTTCTGGAAACTGCAGAAGCCAGCTACAGGGTAAGGACTGGTTCTGGCAGTGAGGCAAGGACATTGATTAGAACAGGGACCAAAGATTAAGCCTGGGTCAGCTCCAGGGGTGAGTGACCTTTCATGCAGAGCAGAGCTCTCCCCATTTCTTGCTGAACTTGGGCCGAGGTAGCCCCAGCTGTGTGGGGAGATCTGACAACTGAAAATAGACCTTTTTCTTGCTTTGACACTATGAGACATCAGCTCTTCTGCAGAACATACAGGGGATTTGTGTCCTGTTATGCACAACGGCCATCTTCAGGGTTGTGTGTAGCTTTCAAATGAGTAGGAGTTTAAATGAGTGTGCATGCCACCATCTCGTGTCTTCTAAAACCTTGTGTCATATTGCCTCCGCCTGCTGTCCTCCTAGAATTCACAATTATACAAAAAAAAAAGGTATTTTCACATCAAATTGATCTGACATTATACACCCTGAAATGCATACTATCTCAGGTTTTATTAGATGACAATGCATTTCTCCTTATTTAGAGTCAAGGGACCACAAACATACAGAGAAAACGGTCTTTTACATGTGCCTTATTATACTCGTGGGCAGGTGTACACGCAGGCACACAGAGAACTTGCAGAAAAGCAAGTGAAAATGGGGGATTGCATTCACCCACAAGAGCAGGCTGCTTAAGCCAAAGAACAAACTCAGGAAGAGAGAGAAAAGGTATCTATGGTGAGTGACTCTGGGTTTGTAAGGCCTGAAAAATATTCTGCAGAAGAATGTCTCTAAATCAGATACTAGGTGCTAACTAGGGTTACAAAAATTATTTATTAAAAAAACTTATCTGGACAATTAATCTTGGACCAAGTTCAGATTATAGGCAGGGATAGATCCTATCTATTACCTTTCAATGGAAGTTCCAAGCAAGTGTTGAAAGTAAGAGCAATTTTAGGTAGAAGACTCAGAAAAACCTCCCCACCTCCTCCCCTTACAGAGCAGTATGTAACAGTGCAGAGACTCACTTGACTAATTGGTAAATGCTATTTCTGTGGTCTTGTGGGACACCATGGTTTGTTGATATGATTCATTCTTTTGTATATGTGAATTCTTCAAAATAATTTAGTAATTAAAAAAAACTTTCCAGAAAAGAAAATAAGATCATCTGAAATTAGATTTTTGGATATTAGAAAATTCTTCTATGATGTTCATGATTTAGCTTTAAATAAAAAGAAAGCATACACAGCTTAACAAGTCAGATGAGCCAACTCAAAAGTGAAGTTTCAATGTTTTCTGGTGGTTTCTTGCTCTTACTACTAAAGTTTGTTTTAATGCGCTTGAGTCAGTTGAGTAGACCTTGAATTGATTCTGGGTTATAACCTAGCACTTACATTGGAAGAAAGAGTTTGAAACAGCCTCTTATTTTTTTTTTCCTTGCCTAGGGTTTCCTTTTCTCTGAAAACTAATTCTATACCTGTTCTAGAGCTGAAATGTAGTGTTAGTACTTCCAAATGACCAGAAGATGGCAGTGTTTCAGAATCTTCCACCTCACTCCCTTCTCTGGTACCAAACAGCCAGGAGTTACTCCTACATCCCAGCCCCGCGTGCCTTCCAATCACAAAGGGTTACCCCAAAATAACTAGATGAAGCGTAAACTTTAATGTTTCTAATGCTCAGCCTACTTGAGCACCATGTCTCCATGCCCCTGGCCTGACCATCCCTAGAACTTGGTCAGCCTGTAGGAATCTACTAGGACAATTCAACCAGCTCAGTCCTAAGGGACAAATAGCTTGTCCCCGTGTCTAGCCACACTGCTGTGACTCAGTTAGATCTTGAGAAGAAAAGAAATGAATCAGGCTTGAAATCTGCCCTTTTTTGACCTTGGACAACTCAGTTTGCCCTTCTGTGTCAGAACACTTGTCTATAAAAAGAACACTTCATGGTCTCTAACATCCTTTCTAGTTTCAAGAGCCATAACTGTAGTCACCTTTCAAGCACGATTGCCAACATCAGTAACACTTCAAATACTCCTCTAACTGGTTCAAATGCACTCACACTGAAGCAAAAGTAATTAGAGAGTTTTGCCATGTAAAATATGTTATTCAAATATAAAAATTAAGGGACAGAATCAAACCGAACTCTCAGAGCAAAATGATGAGGAGTTTTCAGTATAAAAGCATCACTTGTAGGAAAGTATTTCTACTGTGACAATTCCAGTAAAAGTAGCCATGAAGCTGCCAGGATCTTGGCCATGGGGCTTGGAGGAGAAGAGTAAGAAATCTGGGACTTCCTAAAAACAGGGCTAAGAGGAATTAACACAGCTGTAAGACTGGTCTCCATGGAAGTAAGAAAAGAAGGTTGAAAGAGGACTGCCATGAAAATCAGTTTCCTTTAAAGAGCTTTCCAGAAGCCCCACTCCATGCTCTCCACTTCCATCTCATTGCCATCCTACTACAAGGGATGCTGGGAAATGTCATTTGTTAGACACATTGTTGCCCTAAGACATTAGAAGTCTGTTCATGTGAATAAAGGGGGAAAAGACAGTTAGCAGGCAGCTAGCAGCCTCTGCCATGCTACTCTGGGAGGCAGGGAGGGCAGTCAAACCCATGCGCCTGGTAGAGAAAGCATTAGGGTCTAACAAGCATTAATGTCGCTTAAAGTCAGATGGGTGGAGATACTGGGGTCCTGGATCATGCATGTATTCAAAGCATGATCCAACCTGGGCTGGAAAACAAGGGCGATAGCTAGTAAGAACTCAGCAAATCATCAGGTTCCCAACAAATGGACTGAACTTAGGGGCTGCAGGAAGATATATATATATATATAGGCAGAAGCACAGTCACGCAGAGAAAGTAAGATTTAAAGAATGGTTCACATCAGGAACAATGAGGAGCAGGATGGGGAGCATAGACAGAGTTCAATTCTAGATTCCAATTCATGAAGAGAGTGGGATGCCTAAATGATGCCTGCCTTACTCTGGATGAGCTTGTTAGCCACATGGAGCTGATCCTGCAGATTTCACCATCAGGGATTGCAGTTAAGCAGGGCTAAGACTGATAAAAAAAAAATATTCTAAGCAGACTTTCTCTAATCAAACACATACCATCAGGACAGATGTGTTCAACGTTGTTGAGATTCAGAGTGAGGCAGTATTCAAAGCCCAAGTTAAACAAGATTTAACAGGGCTCACCTTCCCTAAGCACAAACCCTTACTTTGGCCCTTTCCCTCCTGCTCTCCTTTATCTGCGTCCTCGTACCCCTACATCACCTAGTTCTTCAGACAGCCCTCCTGTCTCCGGGACACAGTGTCTCCAAGAGCCAATCAACAACCAACTACCGTCCCGTCCCAGCCAAGTATTGCCTGCGCTGGCCTGGAGAAGCCAAAGGCTGGGCTTTCCTCTTTACTCTTCCCCACACATTAGCGACAGGGCTTCATTGCAGACAAGGGAGCCCCAGGGGGGAAGGCAGGCTCCGCCTGGTGAGCTCTTGCAGTGAATCCAAAAGGACTTCCTTTTCAGCTCTTTCTAATTGTTCTCAGTGCACAGTCCATGAGATGGAAGTGATGAAGATGGTGTGCCGGAGTTTCTGGGAGCATCTGGAGGAAATTGAACAGCACCTTGCAGGACAGCAGGCACTCTTTTGCAGGGACATGTCAGAGGAGGAAAGGTAATTATCGAAGAGAGTCATAAAAGTAAGTAGAGCCCACACACCTGGAGCAAGGAAAGGTAATCAGGGCAGGACAGCTGAGCACCAGGGAGGAGGACTAATGAGAAATGAATCCTTTTCCTTTGCTTTCCTGTTCTTGTTCTTGCTTTCTCAGTGGGAGTCTGTGAGAACTATTTGCTAGATAGCAACACTCACTCTTTAAGGCCAAGGCTTTTTGAGGTCAGAAGATGGGCAGTCAGCCGGGAAGATGGGGATAGCCAGCAGGATATCTTCCATTAATGTGAATGGGACTTATGCAAATGTAAGTATTGGGGGTTCTTAGAGTTTTGAAAATCTGCATTACTTTCACATAGATGAAAAGCATATGTCCCAAAAGTCGATTAGCTGTTGCCTGGGCCTGAGGGGTGGGAATAAGGATTAACTGTAAAAGGGACACAGGAGTTTTTATTGGGCAGAGGGAAGTGATCCCAAACTGACTGGTGGTGAGTGAAACAACTTGGCAAATGTACTAAAAATCATTGCATTGGACTGTTAAAATAGGTGAACTCCATGGTATGCAAATTATTCTGCAATAGAGTTGTTTAAAAAAGAAAGAAAACCCGCCCTGGTGATATACCATGTCTGCCACTGATAACAAATAAAGAAGGTGACTTTCCCTTGTAAGAAATGTCAGAGGACTGACCTACATTTTGAGAGGGATGATGGAGGACTGCGCTTGGAGGTGATGGGAAATGGGATCGATTTCTATTCTCTACCTGCAGGGAGGAAGCCAAACAGCTGCAGACTCTCCGCTGGGCCCTGCGGCAGCAGATAGAAGAGCTGGAGTTTCATTTAGGAGACCGGGCTCAGCAAATCAAAGACAAGATTCTATTGGTACGGGGCAGTGGGTTGTGAAGCTGGACTCTGTCCTGCCGACCGCCGGAGGGATGCATTAAATCAGAAACCTGATAGTGCGATCAGTTCAGATTCTAGGATTATGGGCCAACACCTCCATTTTAAGTATAAAAAAAGTGAAGCCTTTGCTCAAGGCCACGTGGCTAGCTGGTGGCAATTGAGGATTAGAACTCAGGTCGTCTAATTCCTATGCCAATCTTTCCTCCTGCCCTGTAAATAAGCGATACATATTAATAATAATTATTATTATTAGCCATTTTCCCAATGAGAATAAGAAACACAACTGTTGAGCTAGTATGACTTAGTCATTGCCAGAATCTGCTGCTAGCTCACAGAGCCCCCTCTAGAGAATTCCCCACCCAGGAGTACCTTTCCCAAAAGTCTGGCTTAGCTGTTTGGTGCAAATATGCTAAGTTGCCCACTCTTTTTGTTCTTACTTTCCTTTTAGCAGCTTGAGCTTCTCACAGAGGAACAACCTGAACACTATCCAAACCTGCATGACTGTAACTGGACGGAAGAAAAGAATGGCTAGACTTCAGGTGATAAAGTCCACCCAGCCATGGTGCCGGGGGTTGCCTTTCCTCCCCACGATGGCCAGCAGGCTCCCAGCTCAAGGGTGACACATTTGGCTGCCTTCTCTCCACCCACCTTGGAGAGCAGCACCAGGATGTCTCCTCCAGCTGAGGCAGAGTCAGGCCCAGCCCCTTTGTCAAATTGTCCTATTGGAGAAATGGGTATGAACGTCTTCCTCTAAATCAGAGTGGTTTTGGTGACCTTCCTACAAAGTGTAAGAGCACATTCTGGCCAGACAAGGAAATCTAAATTGCCCCCAAGAAGTGTTTATCAACCCTTCTTCAGCTATTTTTAAAAATATTCTACTCTGTGGTTCCACCCAAGAGAATCTCAATATTTCAATATCTATTCAATACAGAATAAGTGAGCACCTACTATGTGTCTGGCACTGGGAATACGTGGTAGCCAAGATATAGATAGATAGATAGATAGATAGATAGATAGATAGATAGATAATAGATAGATAGATAGATAGATAGATAGATAGAGATAGAGATAGAGATAGAGATATATAGATATCTAGGTAAAAATGATATACAGTCTTTGCCCTGCAGAAACTTAGAGTCTACTGGGGGAGATAGAATGTGGACACGTAAAGACATATGAATTTGAAAACTGTGAAAGAGCTTTGAAGGAAATCACAGGGTTTTATGAAAGACAACATAGAAGGGAGTCTGATTGAGATCAAGATGTCAGGAGGGCCTGGTTGAGAAGTGACAACAGATGAGGGAAAGAAAATCCAGGCCCCAGAAGTACCTGAGGCAGTCGGCCCCTGGAAGCACTGATGAAGCTCTTACCATGTGCCAGGAGATCCTCGAATGCTGGAGACGGCTGTGACACATAAAGAGTTGGATGGGGAGCGAAGAAAACAAGAACAACCAACAAGATAATTTCAACATTGACAAATGCCATGGAGAAGACAGTGTGGGAACACTGTAGGGGGTGGTATGGAAGAAAATTGAACGGCATTACTGAGGGTGACAGGCAGGGCCTTGCTGAAAGGAGGTTATTTGGCTTAGACCTGAATGGTGAGGAAGAGGAAGCCATGTGAAATTTTGGGGAAAGAACTTTGAAAGCAGAAGGAATGGAAAGTTTAAAGGCCCTGAGACAGAACCAGACAGAGTTGCTGAGCACATGAGTGATGGGAGCGTGGAGGGAGAGGAAGTCCAGGGGCCGACTGTATGCCAGAGCCTGAGAGCCAGGATCCTTCTTCCTGATACTTTCTGTCCATGGCATTGCCGTTCTCCTTGACGTGTAGACTCAGAGCCACAATTTCACATCGTCTCCTCATCCTCCTTCATCCTCTTCCCTCAGAATCAATTATCACATCACTGCTGAGGGTACTGCCACAATGTCATTCCCAGAAGCCCCTTCAGAACCTATTACTGGGTGACGACCCAACAGAGGGGCTTCCTAACTGCCTCTAGCTTCCTTCTCTCTGAGCTATACTGGCCTCTGCCAAAGTGGTCTCCCTTGGACATCACTTGGGTCATATTACCCTGACCTAGGGTGAGTAGCCACGGAGTCCTTTTAGGCTATCCCAGAGAATTAGAGAGAAGTCACAGGATCACCCTTCCCAGAGCAGTCTTGCACCAAACAACCTCTGTTCCCTGCAATTATTATGCCCCTCTCCTTATCTCCAGCTGCCTCATTTCCCTTGATCACATCCCTCTTTTGGCTCCTGCATCATGTTTTAGCTTCCATCCCCAACTTGGTTTCTGATATATTGCATTTGTACCCCCAAATTGCTTTCCTTTCTAATCTTTTTAAACTTTTTACTCTTTCCCTGGGTCAGACTCCAGGCTCCCTTGTTTATCTCCAGTTCTCCAATGTAGATTTTGAAGTTTGCCATGGTTTCTGCAGATGACTTCAGATATGATGGAGAAGGAAAAGGAGACCTATTGCCTTCAGATGAAGGGTAGCATATGGAATCCCCAAGGATTGCTAAACATCTCATGGCATTTCCTTGTTTATTCTCCAAACTCTCCAACAAAGAGCACAAAAGGGAAAGCAAGATGTAGAGGGCTGCCCATCCCACACAGAACTTTGCTGTCTTCAGCCCATGAAGGCTTGATTGCCAATGCTACTTCCAAATACCATCTTCTGTAGTGCATATCCTTCTTCCCATAGACATGAGACCTCTAGAAGCCCAGCCCACCTGGTGATCTATGGATTAACTGTTAGTGTGTCCCCAGTGGTTCTCTTTCCTGAAAATTCTTTAGACTCACTGGGGAGTTTTATAAAATACTGACATTGAAGCCAGATCAATTAAACAAGAATCCCCAGGGATGGGATCCAGGGACCTACAAATTTTAAAAGTTCCCCAGATGATTCCCATATGCAGTTAAAATTGAGGGTTGTTGTTCTAGATGAAGAAGCTACCTTACAATTCAACTGTTCCTGTTGTTTTCTAAGGACTCTCTTTTGTTTCCCATTTTTCTTTCTATACCACCCCTCTCAGCTAAAGAAGTCTTTCACAATTCATTGACAATCACTGAATAACAAAATTGGGAGACAAGAGAAAGAAAAAATGACATGTGGACTTTATTTCTATTTTTATAGCATTGAATTCTACCTTGCTCATCAGCTCCTACATTTCATCTTCATGGTAGTAAACAGACGACTTTGTTCTGTTTTCCTTCCTTTGACAAACCAGATTAAATATACATATTTGACCAGGTAGGTCAGGGTAAGGATTATTTGTTTCCTCACTTTAACACCTTCCTTCTCTTGCCAGAAATGTCTGTATAAAATAGTCAATTACAAAAATTATGGAAATGTAAGTAGTCTTCTAAATGTACATAGTTGTTTCAACACTAGGACACAGCACAAACATTCTAGAAAGTGAACAATTAAGACAAATTTCCTTTCCTTTAAAGAGCAAACTCTTTAATTCTGAAACCCAATTCAGGGTCGGAGTCATTTCGTTTCAATGAAAAAGAAGGAAAAAGTAAGACCATATTACCTGTTTATTTTCAAATTTAGAAATTGGCAAGGGAACAATTTAACCTCTTCTATATCAAAGGACGAGGGTCGCTTCCCTGTATTAATTTCATTCTATCCAGATTCCATCTCTGTATCGTAATGTAAATGTAAACCTGGGTGTTTTGAGTATTATTGGGAAAAGTTTTCAATTAGCAATAACAAGGGGATATGAAGCAAGTCTTTCAAGGATAGAATCTACAACAAGCATTCAGGTAACTCAGATACTCTCACCTTACGATGTCCCCTATCTTTCGTTCTTCTACCTTTCCATAAATAAGCTTCAAAAATTGATGTGTATATCATAGTATTTATAGCAGCTACAGTGTTTCACTCCAATATCAATGTACTCAACCTAAAACATCATAAAACATTATGGTTATGGAAAGAATGTCCAAGTGTTTTCTGGAGTTATCCAGCAAAGCAAATGCCTTCCACCTCGAACCTTCAGGCATCCCTTGCTGGCCTATCTCTTTATTTCAGTGTGATACACAAACAATGTCCCATACCAAGCACTTACATTACAATCTCTTGTTCTCAAATGTGGGTTCACAGCAAAACTGCTCACTAGGCTTGGAAAAAAAAAATTTAAGATTTATTTATTCATTTGAGAGAGAGAGAGAGAGAGCAGGGGCAAGGGCAGAGGGCGAGGAAGAAGCAGACTCCCCGCTGAGTGTGAAACCCAATGCAGGGCTTGATCCCACAACCCCTAGATGAAGATGCAACCTGAGCTGAAACTAGAAGTCCAATGCTTAACCACTCAACCAACTGAGCCACCTAGGTGCCCCTAGGCTTGGAAAATGTTTTTTCTGAGAACCTAGCTTAAAGCTAAATAGGATTCCATTTTGGAGTATTTTGACAAAGTTCAGACATGTTTTTGACCTGAGTTGCTTCCACACAAACAAATGGAAATGAAGATTTGGTGGTTGTCAGTTTATATGATCAAACTGGATAAAACAGACAGGCAGACCATGCAGGTCTCCATTTGTTTATACAAAAATAAGAGTCTTTGCACGTGACAAACTTTACGTCATTTGAGTCTCACAAAGCTAAAAGAAGTATTTCTTATTTGAATGGTGAGGAAGCTAAGATATGGAGAGACTGACCTACACAAGCACACACTGAGTCTTGTGCTTTATTAAGAAGCAACTGCATGCTGGGGTTAGGAGCCCAAGCTCTGGAGTTAAATGCAGGCTTTGAAGCTTAAATCCAACTCTACTACTTATTATCTGTGCTGGGTAAACTACTTAACCTCCTAAGCCTCAGTGGCACCATCTGTAAATTATCAGAGTGAATACATATATAGCCGTTTAGAACAAGCCTGGAACATGGTTCAGTAAGAGTCCATACTGAGTCTGGCTCATGGCTTAGTATGATTAAGATTCTGATGACAGTTAATAACAAGAATAGAGGCAACTTTCTAATACCTACTTCCATGCAAGGTATTGGGCTAGACATTGTACGTGTATTATCACTTTCCTTCACAACAATCCTGAAAGGCAAGAATGCATACACACATACACACATGCTCAAAAAGATTGCAAATTGTCTAAGTTCTGGCAACTAATAAGAGATTGAGTTGACTCTCTGATTTCCTGCTTTGCCGGTAGTTCCGCTTTATGGCTCTGCCAAGCTTTGGGGCTTATGTGGAGCCCACTGATGGGTCCAAATCAACCAGAGTAGCCCTGCTTCTGACTACATTATATAGTGGGCTTCAGCAGAGATTTTTCTTTAAAAAAAAAAATCTCATTACTATAGAAAAGTTTGAAAAGCCCTATACTATGCTAATCACACGTGACTTACAGTCAGATACAGGTTCTGGGTTGCTTTCATACAAGGAAATGACCACCACCACATAGGACTCCTCAAGAACCTACCATCCTAAAAACTCTCAGCTTATTGCCACTTATCCCACAGACAGGAATAATGGCAAGAGTTCCTTTGCAGCCTCTGAATGATTTTCTGGGGGCATCTTTTTGTTCTATCATCAAGTCCCAAGATCCTAAATTCTCTTTCTTTGAAAGTTGACTGTATTCAAGTTGACTATATTCAGGAGAACCCAGGCCACATGTTTGAAAACCAGGAGATTATTGCAATAAATATTTATAAAAAGTTAAAAACAGCAAACTCTTTAATTCTGAAACCCAATTCAGGGTCGGAGTCATTTTGTTTCAATGAAAAAGAAGGAAAAAGTAAAACCATATTACCTGTTTATTTTCAAATTTAGAAATTGGCAAGGGAACAATTTAACCTCTTCTATATCAAAGGACGAGGGTCGCTTCCCTGTATTAATTTCATTCTATCCAGATTCCATCTCTGTATTCAAAGCCAAAGCTTTGAATAGAGAAGACTGACTTGAGAAACAATATTGGGAACTCAAGTCACATATTTTCCTTGGTTTTGTTATGCATAAGTGAAGAGCCAGGTTGCATAATGGAGACAAAAAGATAAAACCCTGAAGACTGCTTTGAACCACAGCATATGTATAGGCCATGTAGATTTGTCTAAGAAAATATACTTTTTTTGTCCACAGATAAACATTTCCCAGAAAAGTGTCCCATTAAATTTTGTTTAACAGATAATCCCTTATATGTGGATTTTTGTCTGCAGGACCAGAGTTATTTTGTCTTCAAAAGGAAATAATTCTGTTGAGGAAAAAAAAAAAGGTCAGAAGACTTCCTAATGACATGAAAATCTGGTCTATTAAACTGTTTTTTCTTTGTTGAGAAAGTAATCAGTTTCTGTGGTATAACACTGGTCAAATAAAATGGGACATTTGTGCAGAGTTTAAAGATTGAAAGTAGTTTCCCTTTGAGAAGAAAAGCTTCAGAGTGTTTTATTGTGGGTTGGTGGGTTGCATATCTAATTTCAAATTGTAATTAAAACAACCAAGAACAGCCATAATTTGAGGGGTTATGGGTTATTAAAAATGATGTCAAATTGCCTTTTTTGAAATTGAGAGAATACAAGCAGAAGCCAAAATATGGATGTCACCTTTCTCTACCCAAACTCATGGCACCTTTCTCTACCCAAACTCAGTCTCTAATAGTCTAATTTTAAAACATTAGTAGACCAGAAGTTTAGTATGGAATGTGCCCTTCTGAATCCGCCCCCAGTTAAGTAAAGGAAGAGCCTTCCACATCAAAGATGATTTCTTATTAGAATCACACTGAAGACTTTTCTCTTTGGGTACTCCCAAGAACTCAGTGCTTCACCAGGAAAATGTAAGTGAATGAAAACAATTCTTAAATTGTACCTACACTTTTTTTATTCCTGTTATCCTTCAATAATTGCTTATTTGTTGATGACAAAGTACCAGAGTCACAGGATATCTATGTTTTTCTTTTTTAAATCTTAATGTATTAGGGACTATTTTACAAGTGTGTAGTTTATAAGATTTAAGAAACACAATAGGTGCCCAGCGTTGAGACATATCTTTGAATATTCAACATAATCGCCTGTTAAAACTACACCTGGTTCCCTCTTTTTACCTGAATAAAGAGACAACTATGTTGTCCTTTATGTCTCCAGAGTACCATATATGGACTCCAACCTTAATTCCAAAGTCTACATGGCGCTTAATTGCTCACATTTCCACCTTCCCCCAGACTTTAGAGTAAGTTTCTTGAAGAGGGAGATTGAGTCCTTATCTTTCTGGAATTGCTTATACAGAGAACTGTAACCAGAACATGATAAGGGCATTTGGTGAAAAAATCAACATATTTTAAAATACTGGACCTGGGCGTCTGGGTGGCTCAGTCGGTTAAGCGACTGCCTTCAGCTCAGGTCATGATCCCAGGGTCCTGGGATCGAGCCCCACATCAGGCTCTCTGTTCAGCAGGGAGCCTGCTTCTCCATCTCCCTCTGCCTGCCATTCTGTCTACTTGTGATCTCTCTCTCTCTCTGTCAAATAAATAAATAAAATCTTTAAAAAATAAAATAAAATACTGGACCTGATCTCAGAACTAAATTCCTGAGTGATATTTTTGGTAGGCATGGAAATCTGCATTGACAGTATTTTTCTTACAACACTTTACAACGTTATTCCACTATTTCCTTTTCTGTTTTTTTGCTTTGCTTTCATGGTTTCTGATGAGAAAGCTTCCCTCATTTGAATCACTGATTCCTCATGTGTTGTTTTCATCTGGCCTTTTCAAGATTTTTGCTTTGTTTTAGTTTCTGTTCTTTGATTATGATGAGTCAGAGCATGGCTTTCTTCAAGTTTATCTTACCTGAAGTTTGCCGAACTTCTTGCATCTGCAAATATATGTTCCTTTATCAAATCTGGAAAATTTTCAGCCATTATCTCTTCAAATAAATTGCTGCACCATTTCTTTCTCCTCACCTTCCAGGGTTACAATAATGCCAAAATAAGAAGCTCTGATACTGTCCCACTGTTCTTTGAGGCTCTGTGCATATTTTATCAAACTTTTTTTTCTTCTATGTTTTCCAGATTGGATAATTTTTATTGATCTACCGTCAAGTATATTGATTCTTTTCTTTCCCCTCTCCATTCTGCTTTTGTGGTCCGACAGTGGACTGTCTATTTCTGTTATAGTATCTATCCATTCAAAATTTCCATTTGGTTCTTGATATCCCTTCTGTTTCCTGGCTGAGAATTTCTATCTTTCCATTTTCAAGAGTGCTCACCCTTACTTCATGTACATCATTATAAGAGGTTCTTTAAAATCTTTGTCCAATAATTCCCACATTTGGGTCATCTTGGAATTTGTGCTTGTTGATTACTTTTTCCCTTGAAGGTTGTTAACATTTTACTGATTCTTTGTATGTCGAGTAATTTTGGATTGTATCCCAGACATTTTCATATTATGCTATAAAACTCTGGGCTCTGGGTTTAACTTTGGATTAAAAATTTTCTGGGGAGTGGTTTTTTTGTTTTGTTTTGTTTATTTGTTTGCTTTAGTAGGCAACCAATCTAGCTAGGTTCAGAGCACAGTCCCTACCCACTTGCACACTGTGGCTCCAGTATCAATTTAGTATTCACAATCTTTCTGTAGTATCTGGCCTACCCTGTGCATGCACCATTCAGGGCTCAGTCTAAAACCTGGGTGGTCTACACTATGGTTCAGTTCTCGAAGTGTTTGCTATGTTGCTTATGATCAAGTTCTATGCATGCACAACTCATGATGAGCCCAAGACTTTATATACAGATTTAAAGGATCCCTTTCTCCAACTATCTCCTTTCTGTGAAGCCACCACATTCTCTGACTCCTAGGAGCTCCTTTTCGTGGCTCTGCCTGGAAAACCATGGCTTTAGCATGGTTTAGCATAGCACTTCCAGAAACTAGGTCTAACTCAGAGCAAAGTAGCAAGAGGAAGAGTCTGCTGTATCTGCTACCCCTATACCACCTCCACCGCTGTTGCTCTTGCCACTGCCATGGGAATGCCACTTCATTACTCGGACACATCCCAAGTAGGGCTTGAAGAGATAACGATCTCTCTTTCCTGGGGGCTCCTTTCCCAGCTTTCTGGCCCAAGAGAGAGGATTTTTCTTGCAGCATTTTCTATTAGCACTTACTGCACAGTTTCAAGATTCAGGCTTCCCTGGAATCTATGCCAAGAAATATGGAAGGAAAGAAGAAGCAGAGACTCTTCTCCATAGGTGTTGTTCTTTGAGTTTTTTGGTCTCCTCTCCAGTTTACTTGCTATTATATACTCTTCAGAGTCCTCAGATGGTGTTTCATGTATTGTGTTCAGGACTTTGGGTTGTAATCAGTGGAAAAGATAGGGTGGCATGCATTTACTCCATCTTAACTGGAACTAAAATTTGCCAATCTAATTGTTCTTCATATTCTTTTATTATAGTAAATAATGCTAACACTTGCTTACTATGTGCTAAATACGGTGTTAAGACTATTATATGCATGATTTACATGTAGAAAAACAACAAACATTTGTCATAAACACCATTATTCCAGTTTATAGATGAGGAAACAGAGACTTACAGGGGGGTTAAATGAATTGCTCAATGTCACACAACAGGAAAACCAAGTTTGATTCTAGGCTGCTCTGACCCCAGAGCCAAACTCTGAATCATTCTGCAATATAGCCATGGCTAGTTCTGTCACGCAGCCTGAATGGGGCCAGAGCTGCAGACACTCTGATTACACATGAGGATCAGGCAGCAGTCTTCTCTGAGACCCATGTTTTCATAGCTTTCAGCATTGATTAGGTCAAGTTGAAAGATGTACTTATGCACAAGGCAGGTTGAGATTTAATATTGCTTTGTGTTGGTTATTGGGCAGGTGTTTGTTTAAAGGAAGTGGAAACAGGTGTGTGGGCTCTGATTCAATTACATGATGGAGAGGAACACACTGATCCATGGCCATTTTCAAGGAGAGATGCTGATTGTGCTAATTAATCATTTGTCTGTCAGAACAAAATAGAACATAATAGAAAATGATGTTCCAGTTACCATAGGTATGGAACACAGACTCTTGTGTCTGGCACTCCAGCAACCAGATGCAACTGTTTATGATGACAGCAATTAAGATGCAGTGCCTGAGTCCTCCTGGATTGCCATGTCTGAGACGGTTTGGAGGAAGGGTGTTTTATAGACTCTTGCCAACAGCATGGGACCTCATCCAACAGGAATTGTGTCTCAAAGGAACTTTTCCCTTCAAAGAGATTAATTGAGTCCTTTTAGATCATGATGGTATCCCAGAGATATGGCTGAATGGAATATTTTTCCATCCTGTGTTTTGGAACACTCAATCTACCTCACCTAACCAAGACATTTATGCTCATAATAGAGTGTTGTAATAATATTTCATTCTTTAAGTTATTTACTTGCCACCCAACAGCCAGAGTAGTCCTTTAAAAACAAATCAGGGCTTTGCTCCCCTGCACAGGAATCCCCAATGGCTTTTCAGTATATTTATAATTAAATCCCAACTCCTTACCAAGATCTACAATGCTCTACATGACCCAGTCCCGCATGCCTCTATGACTTCATTTCATGTCACTCTCTCTCTTTCTCACTATGATCCAATTTCATGGATCGTCTTGCCAATTCCTGAACAAATTAAGGCCATTCTTCTTCAGGGGGAATTCCCTTGCTGTTTTCTCTTTGCATTTGCTATTCCACTTTCCCTAGACATTCATATAGGTGGTACTTTCTCATTTGGACCTTCAGATGCCTTTCAGAAAGTCTTCCCTTAATAGCCCTATCCAAAATAGGGTTTCTTCCTGTACATATCTCTGAATATTCTCTATACATTTAATCTACTTTTCTTCATAACATTTACTATATGGATTTTTAACACTTCATTTATTTGTTCAGTGACTGTCTCCCTTACTAGAATGCAAGCTTCATGGGGAAGAAACTTGTCTGTCACCTTTCCATACTTTATCCGCAGGCCTAAACCACTGCCTGATACATAAGTTCATAAAAGAATTTGATGAGTAAATGGACAGGAAAATTAATTAACTAATCATATATCTTCACTAATTGATATTGTATGTACATGAGTAAGGCACAATCTAATCCACCAAGGAATTTTTAGTTTGGGGAGGAAAACACATACAGTTAATAATCTGTCTATGTTACCTCTTTGCTTAGACGTTTCAAAACCTCCCCATCCACAGTAAGGTTTCTGAGTCTGGGATCATCATTTTCACCAGACAGTGGAGAAGTTGAGAAAAAAATATTAGGACACATGGCAAGTCTTTAATAAAGTGAATGCAACCCAAGTGACAGTATTCTAACTCTTCCTTCAGGGTTACATCTCCTTTTAAATTAGAGGAGATTCCTCTTGGTTGCAGGTAACAAACCTAACTCCATATTACATAATCTATCTCAAAGATTTTTTTCTCCACTCTAGGCCCCCACTTGCTTCTCTAGCACATGGAACTTGCTATCTGAATCCCCCTTACTGTAAAGCCACTCTCTCCCAAGGTCCTTCTTCAAAGCAGAATGTACAGGTTTTAGGACCTCATGCCTATATGGGTTTTTCAGATTATAGTAAAACATCTAGTCAAACATATAGTGATTCTCAAATATGACTCCATTAAGATAATCTGAAATCTTCACAAAGCTCCCTTGCTTAGAAAAAAACACCCAGACATTTTTATATAATTGGTCTAGGATGGGACCCAAGGACTGGCATTTTATAAAAATACTCTGAGTAATTTTAATGTATACATGGGGTTGAGAACTATTGGTATAAGTAATCTCAAAGGAATTATATTTATAGGGAAATAATTTCAAACATGTATGCCAAATTTGACTTTTCTCCTAATTTGAAGGAGAAGCATCTCACAAGTTAAGGACTTCTTAGGAGGTCTCTCTTCACTGGATACCTACCAGGTGGTATCTCTGCTCACCTGTCCTCAGGATTTGACTTGTTCCTCACACTTTCTCAAAACTTCTCCATGAAAACTCCCACTAATTTTTTCAAGAAATTACATCCCTTACCTACAGATGTTGATGTCTCCCCAGGATCTACCTTCTGCTCTAGTCTGCATCATGCAGACTGGTCCTGTATTCTGGAGTTTCCCAAAACATTCAGACCTCTGCTCTAGTCTCATGAATAAGAGTAGAGAGT
This sequence comes from Neomonachus schauinslandi, assembly GCF_002201575.2. NCBI lineage: Eukaryota > Metazoa > Chordata > Mammalia > Carnivora > Phocidae > Neomonachus > Neomonachus schauinslandi. The sequence goes on from NC_058414.1 coordinate 61,295,311, forward strand.
GGGAATGTGAACTTTTTGCCTGGATTGTGACTCATTTCCCCCATGAAATGTTTAAATACAAAACTAGCTACATTAGGGATTAATTTTTGAGAGATTCCCTTCTTCCTAGAATGCAAAAAAAAAACAAAAAACAAAAAAACAAAACTGAATCTTAACAACCCTAACAGTGAGGAAAGCCAGATAAAAATTATAATTTTTGTAAGCCTCTCAGAGAGCTGAGATCACAGGGCAAACAAGTAACTCAAAATTCGAGGCGAGACAACCTCTCACCTTGTCTGTCTTATGACAGAGCTTGGAAGGAAAATCATTTGGGTGGGTTTTTTTTTTATAAGAAGGCTATTAATTTCTGTGTTTTGATTTTATAACCTGATTTCAAAAATTTAGAAAAGATATTCCAAGAGAAAAACTACCAATCAATCCAATCAATATCCCTTATAAATGTAGATGCAAATATACATATCTTCGTGCCTAATCAGCTGAAAGGACTTAGAAGCATTCTAATAGCAATAATCACACCAAGCATGTAGACCTTAGATCCTAACATCATTCTCCAATGAAAGAAAATAGGACTGCTTACAGAAATGGCTGATTCTAGGACTGGGGCAGGAAATAGACAAGATTAGCCTGGAGCATCTTGTTATGCCAGAAAGTAAGAAAGTGTTCAAAAACAATCTGATTGCATGGGGAAGTATTAAAGGGACACAAGATCAATTGAAAAAGTTCTCAGTGGCAAAAGATAGAACAATCTGAGCAACAAAATAAATAAAGTCATCTTGATTATAACTCAAATTATAAAATAAATATCCACAAGTTCAAATCAATATAAATGATTAGAATGAATAAGTAAATGGGAAGAAGAGATAACTCTCCCATGCAGAAGGATTTCAGATAATTTATGTAGACTCTCCATCCTCAAGGAGGTGGACTATAACTCCCTCATGTGCATTTGTGGGCTGTGCACATTTAAACCCTTCAACACAGTACAGAAAAGAGGAAAAAGAAATAACTTTATGTAGAAAAACCTGACACATACTGCCTCAGCCAGGTGATCCAGATGATATATATCCTTAAATGATATCATGAAAGTGACACTTTACTTCTGTGGTCTTCCTTCTGAGAACACATAACTCCAGCCCAATCACGAGGAAGACATCAGAAAAATGCCAGTTCAAGGGGATTCTATAAAATATCTGACCAGTATTTTTCAAAACTGTCAAAGACATCAAAACAAAGAAACTCTGAGAAACTGTCACAGCCAAGAGGAGCCTATCGAAAGATGAGGACCAACTATAATGTGCTATACTGAATGGGACCCAGGAACAGAAAAAGAACATCAGGTAAACACTAAGCAAATAAAAATGTAGACTTCTGAATAAAGTATAGGCTTTGGTTCATAATAATATATCAACATTGGTTCATTAGTTGTAAGAAATGTACCCTGCTAACAGAAACTGTTAATAATAGAGGAAACTGGGTTCAGACACATAGGAAGGAACTTTCTGTACCATCTTCACAATTTTTCTGAAAATTGAAAATATTTCTAAAAAATAAAGTTGATTGTTAGAGAGAGAGAATAATACCAGTGTCCAACTAAAAAGAAATTGAAAAAATAAAAATAAATTTTAAAAAGAACAAAGGAAATGAAGACATGCTGTAGATGGGGAGAAAATACTTAGAAAATACATATCTAATAAAGAACTGGCATTCAGAATATGTAAAGCACTGCCATGACTCAATAATAAGAAAACAAACAGCCCAGTTGGAAAAAACAAACAAACCCGTAAGATTCAAACAAATACCTCAAGTAAGATAATATATGGATGGCAAATAAGCGCATGAAAAGAGACTCAAATTATTAGTCATTTAAAAAGGCAAATTAAAAACAACAACACAATGACCTACCAGAACACACCTACTAGAATGATGTCAATAACCGTAACAATGATACTGAAAATAAATTGACAAGACCAAGTACCTGCAAGGATGTGGAGCTATGTTTCTGGTGGGAATGCACTGCTAAAGCTGTTTTGAGAACAGTGTAGCAGTCTCTTGTAACATTAAACACACACTTCTGAAACAACCCTCAGTAAATTCCACAGATTATACCAAAGGCAGAGTCTCTGTCCCCTGTCAATGTATATTTCAAGGAAATTCTCCCAAACTTGCTTTGATAATCGTATGTTACTTTACTAACTTATTTTAGTTATTTTACTTACTTTACTGGTCTATTCATTAAATAGCTACTCAGTACATATTATATGCCAGGTACCATTGCAGAGTCTCAAACACACAAAACAAGATAGACAACATCTTTTTTTATGTGGTTTACATTCTAATGGGTAAAGTCAGGGTACAAATAGACTATAGACAAGTGAACAAAAACAGTAACATTTCAAATAAGTGCTTTTAAGTAATCAACACATAAAGCACATGATGGTGACTGTAGAAGTTAACTGTACTGGTCACCAAGATGGACTAGCTCCGTCACTGGGGTGCAGACCAGAATAATGGAATAAAACCAATCAGATAGCAAATGTTGGCAAGGATGTAAAGAAATTGGAGCCCTCTTAAATTGCTGGTGGAAATGGAAAATAATGCAGCCACTATAGAACGCTACATCAAAAAAATTTAAAAATAAAAAATAAATAATTAAAAATATGAAAAATAAAAGATTCATATTTTAAAAAGAAAACAATTGCTCAAAATGCTAAACCCAGGATTACCATTTGACCCAGCAGTTCCACTTCTGTCTACCCAAGAAAATGAAAACATACGTCCACATAAAAACTTGTGCATGAATGTTCATAGAAGCACTGTTCATAAGAGCCAAAAAGTAAAAACAGCGCAAACTTTTATCCACTGATGAATGGATAGACAAAATGGTATACCCATACAAGGGGATACTCTTCAGCAATAAAAAAAACGAAGTACTACTAATGTGTACCGCAAGATGGGCGAACCGCAACACATACTAAGTGAGAGAAGCCAGCCAGGAAAGACCATATACTTTATGATCCCATTTATGTGAAAAGTCCAGGAAAATCAAATCTATAGAGGCAGAACTTAGATTATCAGTTGTCTAGGGCTGGAGAAGAGGGCAGGGAATGGAGGTGACTGTTAATGGGTACAAGATTTCTTTTGGAGGTGATGAAAATATCCTGAAATGAGATTATGGGTGATGGTCGCACAATTTTGTAAATATATTAAAATCCATTAAATTGTTCATTTGTATCATATGTAAATTATACCCCAGGCAAGTGTCAAAAAATAATAAGGCAATTATGCAGACATCTGAGGCAGAATGTTTCTAGGGAGGGGACAGCAAGCAAGCCACCTGAGCTGGGAATAAATTTGGCCTATTTAAGGAACAGAGAGAAAGTAAGGTTGGAGCTAGTTGGGGAAGGAGAAATGAGTAGAGACCAGGTCAGATAGGGTCTATTAAGCCAGGGTGGGAAGCTTGGATTTTACTCAGAATGTAATGAGAAGCCATCTGAGGGTTTGAAGTAGGATAGCAACAGGATGTGAGGCATATTACGGGGAGTCTGGCTACCTTGTAGGTGATTGACTCGGGGAGCATAAAGAGAAGCAGGGAGGCCAGCCAAGGGCACTGCCTCAAGTAAAATACCTCAGGTAAAATAACATATGGATGGCAAATAAGCACATAAAAAGAGACTCAAATTATAGCAGTTTGGGCAAAACTCAGAAATGTAGTAGATTTATTTTTTCTTTTCTTTCCTTTTTTTTCCCTTATCTATTCTTTTCTGCTTGTCTCTTCTTTTTATCATAAACAAAAAACAAGGTCACTTTATATTTAGCAGAACAGTTCTCATAAGTTATCCCAGAAAAAGACACTAGCCAAAATATTTGACCCTCTGTTAACCTTAGTACCTCTAACAAGTTGTACGTCACTGGTCACAGGAGAACAATCTATTAATAATGAAAAATTTAGACTACTTTTATATAATTAGTCCTTATAAAAAATGGTATTATCCCAATTTAGTATCAAAACCTGCTTTTCATTCCAAATAGCACTGTCAAAGTAAAACATAGGCCGCTTCATGTGTCTATGACAACTCTTTCCACACCAATTTCCTAGCTCACAGCAGCCAAATGATTTTCCTACATCACAAACAAACTACAGTCTTCAGGGTTATATTTGGAAAAGGAACAATAAGGCATCTGTAGAAAAACAGCATTTGCAATAGATTCCTCTTCTTGCCTAAGGTGTTATTTGCATTGTGCAAGCTCAAGTGGGTGGCAAAGAATAGGCAGGCTTTGTTAGACCATTATTCATGTAATGAGATTCGTGGTCTGCTATTCGACACAATTTTCAGTGGGCACTTTCCCAATGGCTAAATTGCTGCCTACAGACATGTTGATTATCAAATATAATTTAAAAATAAAAGAGCACAAAATGCCCCTTCTTTTCTCCAGCCCCCCGCCCTGCCCTGCCTTTCGAGTTCTTCAATTTATCTCATAGAGAAGGTTTGCTCCGCCGAATACTATGCTCAACCTTGGAATGTCTGACTCTCACCTGGGACTCCTCCAGCCCTCCTCCCATCCCGCGACAGGTCCCAAGGTATCTCTCCAGTTGACCCAGAAATTTCTATGTCAAGAGCCAATCAACCTTGAAATGATGAGTGATTTGACACCTTGGGTTTCAGCCAGCTCCAAACCTTCCTATACCACATGTCCACTCCTCCATAAGATCAAGCCACACCCATGCATTGGTGATTGTAACCATTTTAGAGCCTGTTTATCAATTCTAAATCTGCCCCTGCTTCAGTGCAATTTTCCTCCAGTTTCTCTCTTTTATAATCCTGCACATCTCCCTGTGAACTTTGTTTTGCCCTAATCTCTCTAACTGATAACTTTTGTTTTGTTATTGCTTGTGTTCTAGAGAAATCAAGCTATGCTTTAAAGTAGACTCTCAAGAAACTTGAGAACTTCAGGCCCAGGCCCTGTCCATGAGCTGCTGTGAGACTGTCTTACCACGTCTGTCACGAAGTCCCATGGTACCTCACTGGTCACTCGTTCCCTTGTGCCATGATGATACTTGCTCTGAACCTGCTATGTGTTCCCCACTCTACACCACCCACCTCCCATCAGTGAACTGGGGCACACTGGAAATATCTGGCTGTCTTCAACATCATGCCTGTGCTGAAGAGAATCATGGGACTCTGTCTCAGACCCTCTGTCCACCTAAGTCTACCATACCGGTATTGCTGTTTTGCCCACTCCACATAGCCACGGGACATACAAAGATATAGCCATGGACAGACACATAGATGGTCAACCAGAAGCTCAAATGGGAAGCAAGCTGTAAGTCCCCTGAGCTCTGAGATTCCCAAACCTCTGTCAGGGAATCCCAGAGATCTAACAGGGACCCAAAAGGATACCAGAAGTGGGGCACAAAACCACACTAAAACTGAATTCATTTCCCCCTCTTATTTCTCTCCTAGCTTCTTCCACCCCTAGCCCCACAAGGGATTTTGTACATGATGTGTGATAGGAATATTCTTATCATAACCTCCACTCTTTCATGCTCCAAGGATTGATGCTCAATTTGTGAAAATCCAGTTTGAGAATTATCTAGAAAATTAATATTTTTCTTTTCTTTCCTAAAGCCCTGTTTTTACTTTTATCTTGATAGGGACTTTAAAATGTTCAAAGCTGAGCTATGACTTTTTTGTTCTAGGCATTATCAGTCCCCTCTCTTGGGACAAAAAGCCTCAGACTCATGGCCACGTGTTAATGTAAAAAAAAAAAAAAAAAAACCTGAGCGGTAAGGGGGAGGAAGATACACTTTACCAAGAAGTGAAAGTACATGTATGATCTTTCAAAAAATCACACAATTGTAAACATGCACATTGCAATTACAAATTATTTTCCAATACTGCTTGTAGAGAGCAAAATGGAGTCACCCTTGTCAAGCAGGGGCCAATGTCAGCAATGATACAAGCTGTTAAGGGTACTGTAGCTACCAGATATCACCAAGACCAGCACCAGCTGACGACAGCCCAGAATTGACAATCAGCAGAAGCAGAGGAGGTCTGCAGGGGCCCAAGACTGGGAGGATTTGGGGCAGCAAACTGTCAGACTCTTCAGACACTGACCCCTCTCTGTCTGACCACTTCAAAAAGCAGCTGCTGCAGAAGGTTCTGCCCGATGGATCTCTAACTAGAACTGAGATCCTTCACTGCTTGAACATCAGAAGCAGTAAGTGCCGAGAGCTGACTCAGACCAGACCAAGGCCTTACTCAATTGCTGGCCCACAGACTGACTTCATGTTTGGTTCCTTAACTTCCTGCCCCCCATGTTATCTTGTTTGCTGTGTGACTTGTCTTGTGTTCTGTGTAAGAAGCCAAGTTAATCACATGGTGAAATGTCATTGAGTTTGGGATCCTGAACCTGCTTTATAATTATGTTAACCTTGCTTTATGACTGAATAAAGCTGACATTGTAGAAAGATACAACTCGTGTATGCACCTTCAGAGCATGCTCATGACACTGCTAATTCTTTATGTTGATATATAGCTTGCTTCTCCTATTTCCTTCTTAGTAACAATGAAATAGATATCTTTATACATAGGACAGAGTTTTGGCAGATTAAATTAATAAAAGTGGAATTTCGGGACCAAAATCTGAACATTTTTAAAGCTTTACATACATGTGGCCAAAGTATTCCCTTCTACAAAGTATCCCACATAAACTCACCAACAATGATCCTTCCTACATAGTCTCTTCATGATAAGTCCATATCATTCATTTAACTTTATCAGTCTGATATGTGAGATTGGTTTGCATTTATCTGAATAGTAGTGAAATCAAACATATATACTTTTGACTCTTTTTTCTTTTCTTCTTTCTATTTTTTCTCTTTTGGCTTTTAATAGCCTACTCACATTCTTTGTACATGTTTGGGAGTGCGGAAATAAATGAAGAGCACTCACATGAGAGCGAGCAAAGACTATTCACTTCAGAGCCTGCTATAACAAGGGAGTCGGCCACCATCATTTGGGTTTAGCAGTGACTCGAGGGCAGACGGGCAAGTGGAGAAGCTTTGTAGTGAAATAAAGGGAAGCCTTCAAGTGGGCTCTGGGTGGGAGTTGTTGGCATGGTGAACCTGGAAATGAACCAGCTACAAATGGGCTATCCATATGATTGGTTTGGGGAACATATTTGATTTGTCTGGTTGGCCCTGAGTTGAAGCTGGGCAAAAATTAGCGAAAGAAACAGTAATTACCAAGTCATGGCCGTTTGAGGCTGATTGCTGCAGAAATTGTAGATCACAGTTCCTTTTTTATATGTGGTCTAGCCATTGTCCGTCTGTATATTCAGTCCTTTAAGAGGGGAAAGATATCTCTTTCTCTTGATATGTAAGAACTTTTTATAGGTAAGGAGATTCATTCCTTGACTTATGTGTTGCAAATTGATTCTGAGTTCTGAATTTGTTGAAGTGTGTTTATGTTGTATCAGTTTTAAATTTTATATAAACTATTCATTTTCATAGCCTCCGCTTTAGTTAGCTTGGAAGGATTTTTCACATTCAAAATTATTAAGCATTTACCTGTATTTTCTTTAATACTTGGACTATTTTTTATTTTTAATATATTTGGAATTTATGTTAGTGTAAGGCGGGTGGTAAAAACTAGTTTTCCTTTTATCCAACTGATAGGCAGTTGCCTCAGTATCACTTATTAACAAACCCATCGATTGCCCATGAGTGGATTCCCACAATAGTTTCAGTTTGATGAGATTATAATATCTGCATGTGAATTCGTAACTGAAGTCTAAGCTTTAAGAGCCCAATGTGGGTTAAGGGCAGGGAGTACACATCATTGTGAGCAGTTAAAAGGAAATCCAGAATTAATTGCTGAGGTAGGAGGGTGCATCCCATTGATTAAGAGTTTATTATGTGTTTACAGTTTTTGTCCTTTAAACATATTTGAAATGCACAAATCTTAACTACATCATTCAATGACTTTTGACAAAAAGTGCAACTCAAACTATTATCAAGATAATGAACACCAAAATCATCTCAAAGCTTCCTCATGTTCTTTCCCAGTGAGCCCTGCCCTATCCTACAGAGACAACCATTGTTCTGATTTTTTTTCCATCATACATCAGTTTTGCCTGATATTATCTACAACATACTTTGAAATGCATCAAAAGTAATATGTGTTGATCAAGGGATAAAAGGATAAATAGATGGATAGCTATATGATAAGGCAAGTATAATAAAATGTTGATAAAATCTGGATAAATTGGGATAATAGGTATATGTATATTCTCTGTAAAATGCTTTCAACTTTTTATATGTTTGGAAATGTAAATAATAAAATGTTAGAAAAGAGAAAAGAAAGGCAAAAGCCCAAAGAAGAGCTAAAACACTTCTGAAAAGGATCAAGATCAGGGAATACTGCTAGATATCAAAAAATATATAAGATATATTAATCAATACAGTGCAGTGTTGGTACAGAGATAGAAAAACTGACCAATAGAACAGAATGGAGAAACCAGAAACAAACCACATGTACACAGAAACTTCACTAATGATGGAAATAGCATTGCAGATCAGTAGAGGAGGAAAGCTCTTTCAAGAAATGGTACTTGGACAATTGGTTATCCATGTGGAAAAATAAAATAAGATTCCTTCCCGACAGCATAATACCAGATGAATTAAGGACTTAGGTGGGAAGGAAAGACTGTACAAGTTTTTGAAGATGTAATTGACTGATGCTCAGAATCCATTTCCACTTTCCTCTGATGTGTATCCCTACTCTGCAAAAATCTTATTAAAAAAAAAATTCTCAAACTCCCAGTAGCTAAGGAACAGGATACGAATTAGGTTTAATCAATTAGGTGCACTGACATGAGATTTAGAAGGTGGCAATGAGGCCAAGGCCACATACCTGCTGCTTTAGGCTGCCTTCTGCTTCAGGCAAGCCCACGGAGAGCTCAGAGTAGTCCTTCCCGCCCTAGTGGTGGAGGGTCTTTGTGTTGTTGCTAATAGCTGGCTTGCTCTGGCATCCTCTACTTCTCGGCTCTTTCATCAACTATATACATCACAAGTGGATCTGAAAAAGCTTTAAAAAAAAAAAAAAGCAAATTGCAGCAGAATACCAACAATATAATTGTACTTACATAGGCTCCGTGAGTATGCAAAAAGAATGTATTGGTGATAAAAACATACGCTAAATTTATAAAGAAAAACTATGGGAAAATGTCAGCAGTGGAAGTATAGTTTCTGAATCTTACTAAATTACCCATTAAAAAAAAAAAACAAGACATGGCAATGGAATAGCAAAGTCAAAATCCACTGACAACATCTACAACAAAGCAAGTAAGTGACAAGGTACCCATCTGGAGAACCACGTACAATGAATGTATCTCAGAATCGACTGCCTGAGACATGGAAGAGAATATTTCACCCCTGTTTCCCATCTCCCAGAGTTGCCCCAGAAGATATGAATGCCTTGTTAGTACCACAATGCTTTCAGGTTTGCACACGTGCCAGAATGGCTGAGCAGGCTCCTGCAGATGCTCCACACGGCAGCAGCGGGAAAGCCCATGGCAAAAAGCAAGAGATCCGCCAGTGCAGCTGAGCCGAGGGCTGTCAACAGTGGTCAGAGAAAAATGGTGGGTGAACCGGAGTCAAAGACACATCCAATGCAAACTCTGAAGCCTGACAATAAAAAAAGGGTGAAGGGTGAAAGGATACAATAAATAAGTGGAAAAGATGAAATTGGATCCATTTCTTTTAGGATAGCCCAGTTTCTAAATGAATCAGATATTTAAATGTCAAAAAACAAAACCATAAAAATATTTTTTTAAAATTGGAGAATGACTCTATGATCTGGAAGTGGAGAAATCTTTCCTATGATATAAATTCCAGAAGCAATAAGGAAAATATTGATATATTTGACTACATAATTTTTTAAAAATTTCTACATTTAATTTAATTTAAAAATAAATGGCAAGCTTGGAAAAAATATTTGCAACTTCTACTGTAGATAAAGACGAAATAATCCTAACGTAAGAGCTACTGAGGAAAGTGTCATCAGAAGTATGAATGGATTGTTCACAGGATAGAAATGCAAATGTCTCAGGCGCCTGGGTGTCTCAGTTGGTTGAGCGACTGCCTTCGGCTCAGGTCATGATCCTGGAGTCCCGGGATCGAGTCCCACATCGGACTCCCTGCTCAGCAGGGAGTCTGCTTCTCTCTCTGACCCTCCCCCCTCTCAATGTGCTCTCTCTCTCTCTCATTCTCTCTCTCAAATAAATAAATAAAATCTTTAAAAAAAATGCAAATGTCTCTTAACTATATAAAAGAATATTCAATTTCACTCAAATGAAAGAAATTAGGAATATGTTGAGATGCCATTTTGACAAAAATTCGTAAATCTGACAGCAATTCTGTTAATTGGTTATGAGAAAACAGACACTTCTTTTAACAGTACCAGTGTGACCATAAATGTGTAATATGGAGGGTTCTCCTTTTTCCACATCCTCATCAACACCTGTTGGTGGGAATGCAAACTGGTGCAGCTACTCTGGAAAACAGTAAGAGGTTCTTCAAAAAGTTAAAAATAGAACTACCCTATGACCCAGGAATTGCACTGCTAGGTATTTACCCAAAGGATACAAAAATACAGATCCGAAGGGTTATATGCACCCTGATATTTCTAACAGCATTATCAACACTAGCCAAATTATGAAAAGAGCCCAAACGTCCATCCACTGTTAAATGAATAAGGACAATGTGGGGTGTGTGTGTGTATGTATGTGTGTGTGTGTGTGTGTGTGTATATATATATATATATATATATATATAATATGGAATATTACTCAGCCATAAAGAAGAATGAAATCTTGCCATTTGCAACATGGATGGAGCTAGAGGGTATTATGCTATGCGAAATAAATCAGTCAGAGAAACACAGATACCATTACCATATGATTTCTCTCACATGTGGAATCTAAGATACAAAATAAATGAACATGGTGGGGGAAAGAGAGACAAACCAAGAAATAGACTCTTAACTATGGAGAACAAACTGCGGTTTACTGGCAGGGAGATGAACAGGGGGATGGGTTAAATAGGTGATGGGTATTAAGGAGGCCACTTGTGATGAGCATGGGGTATTGGTATGTAAGTGATGAATCACTGATTTTGACACCTAAAACTAATATTACACTGTATGTTAACTAACTGGAATTTAAATAAAAACTTGGGGGGAAAAAACTGTAATGTAGAGCATAGAGTCATATGTATTTTTCCTTTGATACAATCATGTCACTTCTAGGAATCTTTTCCAAAATAAGATATAGAATATTTACATCACTCCCAGAATGTTTCCTATGTTCAGTTAGCAACCTTCCTACCATAAGCAACTTTCTGATTTTTTATCATAAAATTAGATTCTTGAATTTCATATAAAATATAATCATACACTATGTTAGCTGGATTCTTTGCCCAACAAAACGTTTTGAGGTTCATTTATATTGTTTGGCGTAATAGTTGTTTACTCCTTTTTACTGTAGTGTAGCATTCCACAGTGTAAGTGTGCCAAAATTTCTTTATCCATTTTCCTGTTGGTAGACATTCGGCTGTTTCTGCTTTGGGTCTTTTATGAGTGATGTGACTGAAAATTTGTTGAAAAGTCTTTTCTCATTGAACTGCTTTGGCCACCTTGTCAAAAATCAATTGGTGATATAAGTGTGTATCTGTCTGATCGTTTTCATCAGTCAATTTATCTCTCTCTACTATCTCTATGCCAGTGGTTCTCAACCAGGGTAACTTTGCTCCACCCATGGAGGGACAGAGGGAGGGAGGCATTTGTGGATGGTGTGTGGATAAATTTAGTCTTTCTAACAATTCAGAGAGGGGTCGGCTACTGACATCTAGTAAATAGTGGCTGGAGATGCTGCTTAACATTCTACGGTGTATAGGACAATGCCCACAACAAAGAATTATCTAGCCCAAAATGTCAGTAGTGCCAAGGTTAAGTAACATCAGTCTACACCAATAGAACACTGCCTTGATTATAGTAGCTTTATAGTAAGTCTTAAAATCAAGGGGTGCCTGGGTGACACAGTCAGCTAAGTGTAACTCTTGGTTTCGGCCCAGGTTGTGATCTCAGGGTCATAATCCCACGGTCCTGAGATAGAGCCCTGCGTCGGGCTCCTAGCTCAGGGCAGAGTTGAGACTCTCTCTTCCTCTGCCCCTCCCCTGCCCTGTTCTCTCGCTCTCTCTTTCTCTCTCTCTCAAACAAATAAAGCTTTAAAAAAATAAAAATAAAAATAAATAAAATCAAGTAGTGTAAGTCCTCCAACTTTGTTCTTTTTCAAGATTGTTCTGGTCATTCAAACTTTAGGATTTTGAATGGGAATTGCATTGAATCTTTAGATAATAATCAGGGGAAAACAGGCTTCTTAACAATACTAAGTCATCCAATCCATGAACATGTTCCTGGCTGCTATATTGGTTGATAGTTTTCTTTTCTTGTAATGTCCTTACCTAGTTTTTGTATGAAAATTACACTGGCCTTATGAAATATTTTGGGAAGTGTTCCCTTCTTTCTATTTTCTGAAAGATTTTATTTACACTCTGTATTATTTCCATCTTCAATGTTGGTAAATTTAGCAGTGAAGCCATCTGGACTGGCAGGGTTTTTTTGTGCAAGATTTTAATTATGAATTAAATTTCCTTATAGATGAAGGGCTAGTCAGGTTTTCTAGTTTTTTTTCTTGCATCCATTTGGTAAAATTTGTGTCCTCTAAGCATTGCTTAAATGACCCTCTACAAATATTGATATATTTTTATCATTAGTTCAAAATAGTTGTCTTTGATTTTTATTTCTTTACTAATGGATAATTTTGAAATTTGTGTCTTAATCATCAAATATTTGAGAGTTTTCCAAATATTTTGGGTTCTTTATTTCTAATTTCATTCCACTGTGGCCAGAAAATATATTCTGTGTTATTTCAATCTTTAGAAATTAAGGGTGTGTGTGTGTGTGTGTGTGTGTATTTATGGTCCAGCATATAGTCTATACTGGTAATGTCCCATATGCCCTTTAAAAGAATGTGTTGTTGAGTGGAATGTTTTAAAATGTCAGTTAATTTAATTTAGTTGATAGTGTATTCAAATCTTCTGAATTGCTACCTATTGTTTTTCTACATGTACTATCAGTTACTGAGAGAGGGTTAAATCTCTAACTATATTGTTAAAATCTCTAACTATAGTTATGGATTTCTCTATTTTCCTTTTACTTCTTGTTTCACTAAACCCTATTACAAGACACCTACACACTTATGACTTATGTGTTTTCTTGATTAATTGACCTTTTGTCATTATGAAATGTCCCTCTTTATCTCTGATAATGCTTCTTGTCCTCAAGTCTACTTTGTCTGATATTAATATTCTAATTTGAGCTTTCTTTTTTTTTAATTTGAGCTTTCTTAAGCTTACTCTTTGTCTGACATATTTTCCCCAATTTTTTGTTCTTATTCTACTTGTGTCTATATTTAAAGTCTGTGTCTTATAAGCCATATATACTTTGAACTTTTTTTTATGCAGTTGGACAATCTCTGCCTTTTGAGTGTTCATTTCATTCACATTTATTCTAACTACAAATATTGTCCATATTAATTCTACAATCTTAATATTTGCTAAGTAGCCCCTCTGCTCTTTGTTCCACTTTCCCTCAATTCCTGCCTTTTTTCGAATTAATTATTTCTTGGGATTCCATTTTATCACTGCTCTCAATTTATTAGACACACCAACTTGTTTTTTGAAGTTGTTACTCTATGGCTTATAAGATGCAACTTTAATATATTACAATCTACTTTCAAATTATATTATGTCATTTTACATATAATGTAAGAACCTTACAACACTATTCTTCCTATCACCTCCCCTTCAACCTTTGTTAGCATATAGTCAGACATTTTACTTCTATATGATATAATCTCAACAATAAATTGTTATTCTTTGTTTTCAGTATCCAATTGTCACTTTAAAAATTAAGAAATGAGAAAAATATGGGCGCCTGGGTGGCTCAGTCAGTTAAGCATCAGACTCTTGATTTCAGGTCAGGTCATGATCTCAGGGTTGTGAGATCGAGCCCCACTTTGGGCTCCGTGCTGGGGGTGGAAGGCACAGAGTCTGCTTGAGATTCTCTCTCTCCCTCTCCTTTTGCCCCTCCCACTGTGCTCAGACTTTCTCTCTCTCTCTCAAAAAAAGAAAGAAATGGAAAAAATAAAGGTATTTTATGTTTATTCCCATGTTTACTATTTCCATGGGTCATATTTTCTTGCTTTTTTGCATGCCTCACATTTTTTTATTATATGCCAAATATCATGTGTAAAAAGAACAGTAGAGACTGACGTAAGTAATATTTGCCCCAAGGAAAGGGGCGCCTGGGTGGCTCAGTCAATTAAGCATTTGCCTTTGGCTCAGGTTGTATTCCCAAGGTCCTGGGATCAAGCCCCACATCGGGCTCCCTGCTTAGTGGGGAGCCTGGTTCTCCCTTTCCCTCTGCAGCTCCCCCTGCTTGTGCTCTCTTGCTCGCTCTCTCTCTCTCTCAAATAAATAAATAAATAAATAAATAAATAAATAAATAAATAAATAAATAAATAAATAAATAAAATCCTTAAAAATATATATTTGCCCCAAGGAAAGAGCACACTTATTCTTCTGTTATGCAGTAGCATGGACGGCTAAATAAATCTAATCTGAGGTTAAGCTGGGCTGGGGCTTTGTTATAGCTTTCATTCACCACTGACTCCAGATATTTTCAGGGTAGTGTAAGGACCTTCTCTTCACCAGGACTTGTGCTCGATGCATTAGTGACTTCAAGATCTCTTTAAGATTCACTATCCACCTGCTCCCCTTCAGCACCGTAGGAGAGCTCTCTCTGCTCAGCAGCTCAGCTCTCAGCTTTTTGAGTCATTGGGGACTTCTCTTTGCCTTTCATCCTTCTGCTTTTGTGCTTTTCTATAAGATCTCTCTCTATCCTGCTGCCCCAATTCTAGCCTTTCACAGTCTCTGAAGTATACTTGGTGATGGCCTGAAGTGCACTGGAGTGATTTCTCTTGGTTCTCCTGCTCTGCTCCTTGCATTCTGTGGGTTCCTACCTTGTACTAAGTGAGGGCCCAGGTGCCTCAAGGAAAATTCACTTCACTCTCCTGCCGCAAATGCAGCTTTCAGTGGAGTGGATCACTACATTTAACTTGGAGAAGGTGCCGAAAGTCTCAAGGAGAATATCTTTGCTTTCCTCCAGCCTTCCTGCTTCGCCCCAGCCCGCAACACACTACCAGTCCCCTTGCACTCAGGGCAAACCCTTGGGAAAGTGTAGTGCTCTCTGGCCAGGGCTTTTCAGGATTCTAATTCACCCCCCAGCTCATACCCAGTCATTACAATTTCTTTTCACCTACAGTGAATTCTTCTTTCTCTTCTCCCTTCCGCAGTGGTAAAGGTGGCCATTCCTCTATTTTCTCCTAGGAAAGATTTATCACTTTCTCTGATTTTCAGCTCATTTAGCTTTCTTTGCCTCCTTGACTCTGATGGGTTAAAAAAAAAAAGATGATTTTTGTGGTTTATCTTGTTTGTTCTCATTGTTAAGACCTTGCAAATTTCTATATCCTATCTGGCAGCAGAAGTCTCTCCCCACCTTCAATTTTAATGAATGCACTTTGAGCTCTAACTTATAGATGTTCTCACACATGATTTTCAAAGTTCTACTGAACCTCCAGATACAGCTTTTGTCTAAGTTGATCCAAAGATTCTTATTTAACAAATTAAACTTAGTTTTACTATTAATGGGAATATGAGAATAAAAGATGAAGCAAAGGAAAGGGAAGAGGATGAGTAATTGTTAGGTGACTGCTATACGCCAAGCATATCAGACACATTTGTGGTATTCTCTCTCTTAATACTGATCACAACCCTATATTACTGCCTCCACTTTACAGCTAGGAGACTCAGGTCTCGGAAACTAAATTGCCTGTTCTCACCCAGAGTGTAACTAAGACAGGATAGAATCTAAGCCCAGTTTTCTCTGATTTCACATCTTGTGCTTTCTTTCCTAGAATGTTATATGCTCAAGACAAGAATGTGTGTGGGGAAGAGCAAGGAAATCCTGTAGTCAGTAATGGGTGACCAGGTTGGAGAGGTAATACAGAAGCAGATCAATTTTAGTTGTAGATGTTTGAAATTGACCTCAAAGGCAATTGGTATCATTTCAATTTCCTGGATTGTGGTGGGAATATGAGAAAAGTTTTTCTGGAAACACTGGCAGAGTCCAGAGCTGGTTGACTTAGTCTCCACACTGTGTGCATCACCAATCTAAAACCAAATGAACATACAGTCTAGTAATAACCACATGCTTGTTTGCAAATGCAGCTTAGAAGCAGATCCTCTAACCTCCCCTTCCCACCAGAGTGCACCTCGGCTCCACTCCTCTGTAGGCATTCTAGAGCTGTCCCTGCCAAGCCGGGGTGGACTGGACAGACAGGAGGAGGGGCCAGAGTTCTGTCTAGAGGCCCTTGCCAGAAACCACGTAGCTGACCTTCTCATTGGCAACAGGTCGGAGAGTTTCCCACTGGGCTTTATGAGGGTAGTAATATGAGGCATGTAATTTCCTTGAAATCAAGTGCAGAAGTTATAGCTGCTATTCGAAATACATGCTGGGTTTAAAATTCGCTTTCACATATTCCTATATTGTGTGTCATTTTTCATGCAGTTGAAACTAAAGAGGCAAAGTCCCAAAATTTAAAAAAAAAAAAAAATTCCACATCGTAAAAACCTTAGTCAACACTTTTCCTTATTCTCATAGAGTTAATGAACTTACTTATTAATATTTTTGTAGCACAATTCAAACATGATAACCCTTCATTTAACTACTTCTCCCTGAGCAACAGAAGCTTTAAACTACAATGCACATACCTTAAAATTCTATGTGCCCTTTGGGAAAATATATGTGCTTGCTCCCTCTGTGTTTAGAAGCCCCCATAAACAGTGTGGTGTGTCTGCCACTATTACCATCTGGTAGCTGACATCAACTCCCTCTCTGGTTTCCTCCAACAAGGTGCCTTATATGAACACTTGTAGTAACACTTAACAGGCTTTGGTGACACAGTGGGAATTAGGCTCAGTTCCTTTATTTTCCTGCCTCTCTGGTGGAGGTTTCTCAGAATTCAGGCAAGTCTCAGCTTTAGAGAACTCATAACAGCTTAGCTGGAAGGAAGCAAGCATGGAAATGGCGATGAATTCATTCTCCACAGGCCTATTCATTCTCACGTGCTGTGAGAGATAACCAGTGACCAGAGAGCACTCGGGCGCCCTTAATGACTTAGAGCTGCATTAGTCAGCATATTTTCAGCATGTTTTTCATCTTTAGTACACTTACTTAATCGAGCATCAGAGAAGCCATGATAGAATTAATATTCAAGCAAAGCTTTGGATTAGGAACTGAATAAAAGCCAAATGGCTCCCTTGTTGTTCTGCTGAGTGGTGATCATCATTTTATACAGTAGCCAGATGTCCGGCTTTGAGAGCATGTTACTCAAAAAGAATAAAACCAGCTTGATTTTCAGAAGGGAGCAAATGATGGGTCAGATTTGTCTGTTTCATTGATGCAGGGGAATAGAAGAGCGTGAAGCATGGCAAGACGGCCAATGCAGCAGGGGGACGTGTCTCACTCATTCAAGAAAAACGTAGAGGGAAGAACACTGACTCAGGAGAGGAGACACCTGAGTTCAAATCACTCCTTTGCTCTTTAGTAGCTATTCAGCATTGACAAGCGATCTAGGTTTCTGAAAATCAGATTTTAAATCTGTAACATAAAATAACATATACCTGATAGAGATGTGATGAGAATTAACCAGAATACAGTTAGGAGATTGAAATAGGAACTTAATAAAAAGTAGCTAGGTCCGAGTGACTGCTGTTTAGATCAGAATAACGCTCAAGATCAGTCAGTGTGATTACATCCCATGGGGTCAAAATGAGGCTCAATGTCAATGGGACAGTGGCCCTTTTGGTCAGAATGAGGCTCAAGGACCTCAGAGCTCTAAATCTCTATTGGATAAGACAAATCAATATAAGCCAGATAGAAGATTGGAGACTAGATAGACATGTATCTAAGTGGACAAGCCTTAGAACTGAATCATCTGCAAGAAATGAGAGAAAATCAAGGTAGAGATAAAAAAGAGATCAAAGATGGGGTATGTGTGGAAAATGTGCATGTAGCATAAATCAGATACCCAGTCAAGCATCAAGACTTCCATGTCAGGTCCTGACAGGTGAGTGGCACATCATCAGAGACATTCAGGCAGCCAACTGACATTGGAAAGTAGGGACCAACCCACCCCATTTAAATGCAATTCACCCACATTCCTGGGGAGATATTATCATCGAGGGGAAAATAGCAGACATAATTCAAAGCTCAATTTAAAATTTGATGGTTCTTGAAACCGTATATAACACTGTCCCTTCAGAAAGACTAGAACTTTTTGTTCTTTCTCAGAAGGATAGGTAAATAACTATCACATTCTTCCAACTTTCAAAACTTGGCTGTCCTTGACCATTGTCGCCTGCCATATTCCATGCAAGGAACTCTGAGATTGTGGTGACACTGTATTTTACTTGCCACTGTACCTGCAATACTTAACATACTTCCTGCATGTAATTCCTCGATGTTCAGCTGGAAGGATGGATGGGTAGTTGGATGGATGGATGGATAGCTGAATATATCATTATTCCTCTGTCTAGATTATCTTTTCCTGCCTTTCATTCAAAATCAATCCTCCCTTTCTTCAAAGACCTCAAATTATCTTCAAAGAAACAGATCCTTGCTTCTTTCCTGATGGTCCTACAGCACTTGGCTCATATCTGCTAGAATGCACAGTGTGTCCATCATTTTTTCTGTGCCTATCTCCCCTCATTTCTACCAGATTACGAGCTCCTAAATGGTAAGGACTGAATCTTATTCATGTTTAACTCCCTAACTGGGGGTTAACTTAATACCAGGCATGACACCAAGTTATAATTTGAAAACTAAAGGCCTAGGAAAAATCTTGACAGCAACCAGAGAGAAATGACAAATCACACGTGGGGGAACACCAAGTTAAATGATAGTGAATTTCTCATCTGAAACCACAGATGCCAGAGGAAGTAACATAATATTCTTCAAGTACTGAAATGAAAAAAACAAAACAAAACTGTCCATTTCAAACTTTGTATCTGGTGATATTATCCTTCGGGAATTAAAGGGAAATGAATGCACTCTCAGACAATGGAAAACTAAAAGAAAGTATTGCTAGCAAATTTATTCTTCAAAATTTAACCAAAGGAAATTCTTCTAACAGAAAAGAAATGATAAAAGAAAGAATCTCAGGGGCACCTGGGTGGCTCAATCAGTTGGGTGTCTGCCTTTGGCTCAGGTCATGATCTCGGAGTCCTGGGATCAAGCCCCACATCAGGCTCCCTGCTCAGCAGGGACTCTGCTTCTCCCTCTCCCTCTGCCCCTCCCCCCCAGTCATGCACTCTATCTCTCTCTCAAATAAATAAAATCTAAAAAAAAAAGAAGAAGAAGAAGAAGAAAAGAATCTCAGAGCATCAGGAAAGAAGAACAATGGAAAGGGTAGAAATATGGGCACTTACAAGAGCCTAACCTTTTCCTTATGAGTTTTATGAATAATATTTGATGATTAAAACAAAAATTAGAACATTTGATATTCAAGACAGTGATGTTTTAAAGTGGGAAAGGGAAGGGACCTAAGTGAAATTCAGGTTTCCATACTTCACTTGAAGCATTAAAGTGTTGATACCAGTAGACTGTTATGTTCTGAATGGATGTTTCAGAATGGATGTTTTTATGAGTGTTTATGTCTAAGATTAACATTTCAGACAGTGGACTTTCACTAACCCAGCTCGTCCTCCATAATGTGGGTGGGCCACATCCAATTGGTTGAAGGCTCTAATAGAACAAAAATAACCTCCCCCAAGTGAGGAGATTCTGCTGGTAGATGGCCTTTAGACTTGAATGGCCTGAGTCTCTAGTCTGACAGCCCACCCTGAATGTTTTGGACATGCCAACCTCCATAACCATGTGAGCCAAGTCCTTAAAACAAACTCCTTTCTATATGTATGTTGGTTCTGTTTCTCTGGAGAATCCTGGCTAATACAGAGATATGCTCAGTCTCTAAATAAATGAAGGTGGAATTCTAAAGCCTGCTCAACTGACTTGAAGGAAAGTCAAGAAAAAAGAAACAGAGGAACAAGAATCAGAGGAAACAAAAAGAAAACAAATAAGAAAATGTCAGGTTAAATGCTAATCTATCAATAATTATCTTAAATGTAAATGGTCTAAATATTTCAAATAACAGAGATCTGAAGAACCTCTACCCAATTACATGATGCTTATAAGAAACTCACTTCCAATTCAACAATATAGATAAGGATGGAAGGATGGAAGAAGATATGCACTGCAAACAATTTTTAAAAAGTAGGAGTGTCTACATTAATATGACAAAATAGACTTTACAACAACAACAAAAATTTGGTAGAAACACAAAGGAGCATTACAAATAATAACAGGATTAATATACCAGGAAGACATAACGATCCTAATAGCCTAAGTACCAAATGATAGTCTCAGACACAAAAAGCACAAACTAATAGAATTGAAAGGAAAAATAAACAAATCCACAATAAAAGCTGGAGACTTAACACTCCCATCTCTGCAACTAGACAAGAACTTAGCAAAGAAATTGAAGATCCGAACAACACAATCAACCAACAATATCTAACTGAAAAACATAGAACGCTCCATACACATTTTTTTCAAGAAATCATAGAACATTCACCAAGATAGATTGTTTCTTGGGCCATAAAACAAACCTCCAAATTTAAAAGAATTGAAATTATGCAAAGTGTGCTCTCCAACCACAGTAGAATCAAACTCGAAATCAACAACAAAAGACAATAGAAAAATCTGTAAACATGTGGAAATTAAATAACGCACTTTTAAACAACCTATGGGTCAAAAGGGAAGTCTCAAAAAAGTTTTAAGTACCTACAATTAAATAAAAATAAAGCTACAGCACATCAAAATATGTGGAGTGCAGCTAAAGCAGTGCTGAGGGGGAAATTTATATCATTAGTGCTTACATTAAAAATGAAGAAAGGTCTCATCAGTAACCTAAGTTCCTACCTCAAGAAACCAGTAAAGGAAGGACAAGATAAATCCAAAGCAAGCAGAAAAGGGGAAGTAATACACATAAGAGCAGAAATCAATGAAACTGAAAATAGGAAAACAATAGAGAAAATCAATGAAACAAAAACTGGTTCTTTGGGGAAAAGGTCAATAAAATTGAAGGCCTTTAGCAAGATTGACAAAAATAGAAGGCACAAATCACCAATATCAAGAAAGAAACAGAGAATGTCTCTACATATCCTACAGCCATTGAAAAGATAATAAAGGAACAACTTTATGCTCATACATTCAATAACTTAGAAGAAATGGACCAATCCTTGAAAACCACCGACTGCCAAAATTTAACCAAGATGAAACAGCCGTGGAATCAGTAAAGAAATTGAATTTGTAATTTGAAGGCTCCCCAAAGAAATTTCTAGGCTCAGATGGTTTTAATGGAAAATATACTAAACTTCTGAATAGGACAACACCAGCTTATCATAGTTTCCTACCGGAAATTAAAGAAAAAGGAATAATTCCCAAATCATTATACAAGGTCAGCACTAATTAGATAGCAAAACCAAAAAACCACTAGCACAAAAGACAGTACAGAAGGGAACTCTCTCTTTGTATTATTTCATGTGTATCTACAATGATCTCAAATAAATGAATAACATTATCTCTTATTTCAATAAGCACTTACTAAGTTATTTGGCAGTTAATTTCTGAAATATTAACTGTGTTTTATATTTTAATTTTTAATCCAATGAGAATAAATGATGACAGAATTTGTTATTGATTAATTCGATAATCTTCTGTTACAAAGAGCTAAAAGGTGTTCAGAGCTGCCGAAAGCAAAGACATGGACACCTATTTACTGGAAAATATTGATCCGAAACAGTTATTTCTCCTTTTTAAGGGCTGAAAGAGACAACCAAAGAGATCCAGCAAGATGTCTGGGATAAAACCAGCATGCAAATTTTCAGTGAGCTTGCTTTCATGCTCTCTCTCTCCTCCTTGATTGAGGGAGCCCCATCACCCCTCAACAGAGAAACTGCCTTAGATTGATTTTGGGAGGCAAATATTTCAAGTGCACACTTGATAGGCTATTGACTAAAATAAATTGTCTGGAAATGTTCATCACTGTGATCATTCTCATTCGTAAAGATTGAATATTTGTGATTAAAATGAAAATATATTCATTTAAAGCTAGTTACCATTAGGCATCCATCAGGAATGAAGCCAGAAGCCAATTGAGCCACACATCAGAGGGCTCTTGGACCTACAAATCATGTCATGGACACAATGGCCCCTTGCACTTACACTGGGAGCACAGTAGGCCAAGGGTCCATGACTTCAACACTGCACATATGTGGCTGTTATTTAGAGCTCTCTGAGGTATAGATTTACATTACCATCTGCCATCTCAGTTGCTGTTTACATCTGCTTTAAAAGGAGGGTGGTGGGCATAATCAATTAAAGTGTGCGTAGAAAGCCCTGGGGGGAAAAAAAAAACACTGCAACTACAACCTGAACTTGGGATAAGTACACATGTCTATCCAAAGAGGAAATAAGGAATTCATACTCTCTTCTCTCTTTGAAATATTCCCTTTGATTTGGGGAAATTATGTGACAAAAGAGTGTTTTAAAATTCCTAACACAGTTCAGCTTCTCTGAAGAGCTTCAGAAATATTCTCAACTATATATGTTCTAAAATTTATTGGTAAATGTATTGGTAAATGAGACTTGATATAAATTTAAAACTTTTCTCTAGGGGCGCCTGGGTGGCTCAGTTGGTTAAGCGACTGCCTTCGGCTCAGGTCATGATCCTGGAGTCCCAGGATCAAGTCCCGCATCGGGTTCCCTGCTCAGCAGGGAGTCTGCTTCTCCCTCTGACCCTCCTCCCTCTCATGCTCTCTCTCTATCATTCTCTCTCTCTCAATAAATAAATAAAAATCTTTAAAAAAATAATAATAAAAATTTTCTCTATGAAAGACTCTGTTAGGAGTTTGAAAAGACAGCCCATAAACTGGGAGAAAACATTTGCAAACTGTATTTCTTATAAAGGGCCAGTATCTAGAATACATAAGGAATTTTTAAAGCTAAACAGTAAAAAAAAAAAAAAACAATCCAATTAAAAAATGGGCAAAAGACATGAAGAGATATTTCACCGAAGAAACATGCAGATGGCAAATAAGCCCATGAAAAGAGGTTTTACATCACTAGTCTACAGGGGAATGCAAATTAAAACCACAATGAGATACCACTACACCTATACCTATGAGAATGACTTTAAACAATTGTAACAACACTGAATGCTGGCAGAGAAACTGGATCTCTCATAAATGGCTGGCAGAAAGGTAAAATGGTGGAGCCACTTTGGAAAACAGTTTGGCAGTTTCTTATAAAATTAAACATGCAACTGCCACACAAGCCAGCAATTGCACTCCTAGGCATTTATCCCAGAGAAATGAATACTTATGTTCATACAAAAGCCTATACATGAATTTTTATAACAGCTTTATTTGTAATAGCCAAACACTAGGAACAATTCAGATGTCCTACAACAGGTAAATTGTCATGTGTTGGCACATACCATGGAATACTAGGCAGCGATTAAAAAGGAACAAATTACTGATGCATGAAACAACTTGGATGAATAGCCAGGAATAATGCTGAGTGCAGAAAAATAGCCAAATTCAAAAAATTTCATACTGCATGATTCCATGTATATAACATTTTGGAAATAACAACAGTATAGAAATGGAGAATAGATTAGTGGTTGAGGGAGTTAAGGAGTGGGTGGGAGCAGGGAGAACGAGGAAGGGAAGGGGAGGCAGGTGGGTGTGACTATGTAAGAGCAGCATGAGGGATTCTTGTGGTGATGGGATGATCCTGTATCTTGAGTGTATCAATACTAAAATACCGTTGAGATACTGTCCAATAGTTTTGCAAGATAACATCATTGGAAGAAATTGCTTAAAAGGTACAGGAGACTTCTCTGTATTATTTCTTACAACTGCATGTGAATCTAAATTATCTCAAAAAATGTTTAATTTTAAAAAAGAAGTGAAGAGTTTAGGAAAAGTGTATTTTTTCCACTCAAGTTTGGAAATGAAGATGCTGCTAACCACACTGGCCAAAAAGGCTGTTGATAAGAAGATAAAGCAGGCGGTTGGGAATAGAGAACTGCTTCTAGGGACTTTCACTTAGCATCCAGAGTCCCCCTTCCTAGCCAGGAGCATTACCTTTTGGCAGCCTCCATCCCTTTCCAGGAGATTCCAACAAGAACCAAGACAAACGAATCCAACAAGGAAGCCTGTTCTGGCAGATTTGTGACCGTGGCCTCTGAATAAATTCTCACCCTAGGAGTCAACCTCAGGATGAGTTTCATATGGTTCCAGCCCTATTATTTGGGATGCTGGCAAATGCAAAGGGGGAATCAGCCACTCGATACTGGTGACCAGCAGGTGGTTGATGCCAGCGAGTGGCCTTCGAGAACCGCGCTGCATGCAGCCTCTGGAAAGAAAGGAGACCACATGTGTGGTTTGTACTGTACCTCATCTATGAGAACGCACCTCTTGGGCATCATTGGTGGGTGGTCTCTTGGCTGCCCTCAGGGGTCTCAAGCCCCTCCCGCTGATCCCCACCTCATCCCCTAGACTAACCTCCCTGCTCTTCATGCCCAGACCACAGATTACGAACTCCTCTGCTCAGCACAGGACATTTCCTCCAGTGAGCTTGCCCCAAACACAGAACCTCCCTCTCCATATGACAGCACATCACACTGCCAGCCTCGCTTCAGCACCCTTTGCTCCCCCTGCCCTTTCCTGGACTGCATATGAATTCCGCATATTAGAACATTTGCTTTGGTTTCTTTGAAGGAGCAAATTTTCCCTGGCCTCCACACCCACCCCAGATGGTGAGGGCTGCCTTCTTCACTATGCGCTGTTCTTTCTGAAATGCTCTCTTTGGCAAGCAGTGCTGCAGGTTAAGAGCAAGGACTCTACATCCCATTGCCCAATGCAAACTCTAGCCTTACTATTTACTAGCAGAGAGGTCTTGTGCAGATGATTTATCAACTCAGCGCCCCATCAGTGAAAGGGGGATGCGGACAGCCACTTCTCTGGCAAGGCTGTTATGAAGATGAAATGAGTCCGGACGTGTAAAGAAGAGTGCCTAGCCTTCGGGAAGCCTTCTGTAAATGTCAGCGATTGCTATTATTCTTCTCACCCTGATACTACTCTAAGGGGCCCGGATGGTGAGTGAAAGTACTTTGAATTTACACTCAAGTAGATCTGAGGGTTAAAATTAGCTGAGTCACCTTTTGGGCAAGTCACTTAATATGACTGTGCCTCAGCTTCCATATTTGCAAAGTCGGGCCAAAAAACAAACAAACAAACAAAAAACAAAAAACCCTACTGCGTAGGGTGGTTCTAGCTGGCTTGTCTAGATCTCTCCAGCCTTGCACACTAGGTACTCAAAGCACAACTCTGTATTGTGTTTTTGAAATGGACAATTATTGCAGTTGGTAGCAGAGACAGCGAGATTAGTCCTCTTTCCCTCTCCATCCCCCTTGCCCTGGCGCCTGTGAAATGGAGCATCCCCATGGCAACAGCGGCAGCTGGTCCCTAGATAAGAGGAACTGGAGCCGGGCAGCAAGCAGCGGCTGCAGCAGAAGAGCCGGCCCAGCTTCAGGGAGGAGGCTTGCCCTCCCCATCTCTCGCCTCATCCCAGCGCCTGCACTCATTGGTAAGTGTTTCCAATTTTTACTCCAAGAACTTCCCTGGCAAGAAAAGCAAATTTCCAATAAGTTACAGCTTCCTTATGGTTGCTGGGACAAAGAGGGCTGCAGCTGGTGGAGCAAGGGTGGGGAGGGGAGCCGCGGGGGGGGCGGGGGTGCAGGGGTGTGCTTTCTGGAGCAAGGCTAAACTGGGGCTAGGTGGGGAGCAGGAAAAGGCATCACCTTCAAGACATTTTTTCTAAGGGAGGTAGAGTCTTGAATTCTGTGAGAGTCAGAATTCTTGCAAATTAAATTGCTAAGTTCCAAAGAGGAATATTGGTGTATCTGCATATTCTCACAGTGTGGGAGGCTGGGGCGAGTGTGCTTACCAAAAAACCCTTTCCGTGCCCTCCTTCAAGGAAGAGTCACTCCTAGGAGGAATACTGCAAATTTAGTCTTTTAATGAACAAATTTGATTTTAAAATGTAGTACTTTTTGACCTGAATTAAATCCTCTAGTTAAAAAGAGATTTGACAAAGGATATGAATTGTACATAATCAGATACCACACTGGGCTGTAGACATAACCTAACTTTTTATTCCATCAGGTAAATCCAGAGCTGATTACTTTGGGGAAATTCTTTAGAATTTTTTAGAATTTCATTACGACTAAGCCACGTTTCAGTTCGCTCCTAAGAATCAGTAGTACCATGTTCCCCAGACTTGGAAAGGGGGGGGCCCTGCCATTGGTTTGTACCTTGGATGTCTCTAATCTCATTTTTAGCTTTGGAGAAGGCCAGGGATGGGGCCAGGAGATGGCTCCAATGGTTCAGGGAAGATATGCATGCCATAATCACAAGGGGAGGATGGCGAAGAACAAACAAAGCAACCTACACTTCTAAAGTGTCGGCATGTGCTGGAAACTCTACACACGCTGTATTGTGAATACTGTCAATCCTGGAGAAGAGCCACTATCAGCCCACTTTACAGATGTGGAAACTAAGTTTTCAGGAGGGCATACCACTTTCCCAAGTTCACCCAACTAGAGAGTGGTACAAGTAACCAAACATTTGCTTCTACCCCATATTGCACCAAATGCTTGCAGTCAGTGGCCTTGAGTTAAACTTCATATTCTAACATCCAACTAAGGAACTTACTCGGTATTTAGA
Organism: Neomonachus schauinslandi; assembly: GCF_002201575.2. NCBI lineage: Eukaryota > Metazoa > Chordata > Mammalia > Carnivora > Phocidae > Neomonachus > Neomonachus schauinslandi. The sequence continues at coordinate 61,322,408 of NC_058414.1, forward strand.
GAAAAGACAAAATTCCCAAACCTACTTCTGACCTCAGACTGAACTGACCAATGTTTTTTAGCTGAGGAACTGATACTCCTGCCCTAAACTAGGAGCTGGCTCTGTGCTGGTGGAGGCTGGCTCCCCTCCCACCCCGTCCTCAGCTGCAGCCTCTGCTCCGGCTTGTCTGTCCTTCTGCAGTCTGGTGGAGTTCCTTCCCAGTCCCCTGATCTCCCAGTTCCTGTTCTCAGAAGACAAGGTGACTGGTCTTCATCAGCTACAGAGCAATGGCTGCCATGGATGGAGTACCCGCAATGTGCAAAGCCGGGCGGTGTTCTAGTTAACCCTTACAGTAGCTCTGTGAGGTAGATGCTGTTATCTCTATTTTACAGATAGGAAAAGGGAGGCTAGGAAGGGGATAGGGGAACAGAGAGGGACCTATGTCTCTGGGTGCCTATCGACGGGCGCACCACAAGGATGCTAGGCTTTGCTCATTCTAGCATAGCAGCTGTCACTTGTAGAAGAAAGGGCAAACATGATTATATCGTACTTGGGCTCCATTTACCCTCACTACATCACGAAGATTTAGCTACTTCATCAAAGTCATACAGCTTTTTCAATAGAGAGCTGAGATTTTACCTAGATCCCCTGGAACTTGAAAACTCAGATTCAAATTAAATAACCCGCTATTGAGCACACAGGAGCGGCCATGTGATCCAAGTACAAAGAAGAGCTGACTGTGGGTGGAGAAAGGGAGAGGCGGACCATTGCCAGAGGGGACCTAGAGGAGAAGGCAGGAGGCCTGGGTTCGAGTGATCACTCTGACTCTGAGTATGCTACTGATACTAGGTGACCTCAATGACTTTGGGCCTCAGCTGTCCTTCCGGAGAATGAATATTTCTTGACTAGGTCCTCCATGGGATGGTTTCCAGCATAGAGTCAAGGACAGAGCCCACGATTTTCTGCCCAAAGAGGAGGAAGATTCGTTAAGTAGGTGCACAGGCCGTACTTGAGGTTGTCACTTCACCTCTAGGCCTCAGCACTGAGCCCACTCATCCCGACTGATGGTCCATAACTCCCTTCTCTGCTCAAGCAGGTGGGGGCTAGCCACCCAAGTGAGCATCATATGGTCCCAGGGAGCTGGCAGTCTCTATACAAACACTAAAACAATGGTCGGAATTGATTTCTGCTAAAGTCACTCAGTACAATCAGTCTGCTCAGAGTGACACTAAAAGCCAGGGTCAAGTAATCCGTGAACAGCTCCATCTGCTATGCAGTGATCTCAGCTCGTGGCGGGGCGGGGTGGGGAGGAGCGGAGGGGAGAAGCCCTCCAGCCTTCCTGGAGAAAAACTGGCTTATTCCTCAGAAGACGACTGAGTTGAACTCATTCTATGAACCTGAAATGTTAACACCACTAGTCCCTGTGTTCATCTGCATGCCAGTGAACCAGGAATCTCAAGAAAAGAGGATCGGTTTGGGTCATTTTAATCTTATTCCTCTCTAAACATTCTTACTATGGTGGGACATGAGTAATAAATTATCAGGAAGAAACAGAATCAGATTCTGTAAGTCTCAACTAATGCATTTCTCATTCAGACCTGTCACATGTCCATTCTAGATTTCCACTCCTCCTGGACAATGGCTACAGCTAATAGCTCTGGAAAGTTCAATGGATTTGTGGTTTAGGAAAAATGGGGGGAAGAGGGAGCAGACTTGCTCTAGTGTCGGAAATCTCTAGGGAGAAAATAATAAGGATCCATTTCAAGAGCTAGATTCTTTTCCTACAAATCTCATTACTTTATAGTTATATTATATACTTCATGCTATATGTATGTAATGCATATATATATATACATGCTATATATATGTAATGTGTACATGCATATAAAATATAGCATGTAATGATAGAAAACCAGAGGCTTGGTTCAATTTGCGTTCAAAGGAATCACTGTCTGAGAGTCTTAGGTGTCTACTGGAAGTCTTCAGAACTGGATTTAGATCCAGGCTGTTTAAAAATTTGGATCTTGGCTATTTAATAATTGTGTGACTAAATGAATTAATTGTATTTTTTGATCCTTGGTTTCTTCATCTGCAAAGTAGGCATAATCTTATTTTGCAGAACTCAACAGAAAATACAGACAAGATTTAATCAAGAGTTTCTGTAATTCTCAGCTAACTCATTTCTAATTCAGAATTGACAAGTATTCGTTCTGAAACTCCCACAGTGCTTCTGAAAGAAGATAAATATTGAATATTTGATGCACGGCAATTATCAATAAATCCGTGTGTGTGTGTGTGTGTGTTTTATTTATTTTGACTTAAATCTTAAGTTAGAGCTTCTAGTAGGTAATAAAAGAAGCAGATTTGAAAAATAGGATTAAATTGAGAATGTAATAGTAAGTGAATATACTCATTTCATAAGTAAACAAATGAACAGAGGACACACTAATGGCCTTATTTCTTATGCTTCCCTAGTGCTACCCAAGAAACACCTCCTTCGATGATGTCCACTGAACAAATGCAGCCATTGGAGCTCCCAGAAGACAGACTGGACAAGCTAGACCCTCGTTGTGACCACTTAGGTAAAAGCCCCAGCGTGAATGTCAGTAGTGGAAGTCAGAAAGGAAGGGTCTCTGCCATTCTCTGCAAGTCAAAGGGAGGCCCCCTGAAACCCGATCGCGTGTACCTTCTGGTGACAGCCAACACCAGATGGACAGGCAAATAGCCATGACTCTGTGGGGTCTGCCGTGTAAATATTAGCGGAGGCACGGAGAGAGGTTCATTAGAGTTACAAAAAGAGAGAAGAGGCATTGTCCTCTTTTTCGGGTCTGACCGAGTCCCAGGCAGAGCATTTTTGAGGCAATAAGTGGAATGTGGCAACAGAGCTTGTTTCTAGTATTTGCCAGCACACTTACACCCCATGTGCGGTGCCAATAAAATATTTCAAATATCTCTCTTTGCCTATCAAGACAGAATTTTAAATAGCCTTTTTCTGCTTTATTGTCAATCTGTTTCCTTTCCAGAACTGACTTTTTGCATAACCTTTGTAATGAAAATACCAGAAACATTTCTGCCTCTACCCATTTCTAAAAATGAGACACTCAGACGTTTGATGGATGGGCCTTTTGCATATTCATAGCCTTTGTTTATATCTCGCCTGGTTATGACTCTCCCCTCTCCCCATTTGCCATCAAGATAGTTTATGTTCAGGATTTCTCCAAAAGTGGGAAAAAGTGCAATTGAAGTAAAAGTCAAAACTGAAGCAAATACCTTGCTGTACTGTGCACTGAGTCGCATCCTGGGCTGGAATGGTGACCCATTCCTTCCAGAGACCCCCACAGCTGGGCAGCACTCATTCTGAGCAATATTTATTCATTCAACAAATGTCTATGGTATGTATGATATGGGGAGAAATTGTGCTATGTGGCAATAAATTTTTAAAATTGCATTTTCAGCTAGGCATTAAGAAACATAGGGGAGGGGGTGGGGGGATGGGATAATGGGGTGATGGGCATTAAGAAGGGCCCTTGATGGAATGAGCACTGGGTGTTGTATGCAACTGATGAATCACTAAATTCTGCCCCTGAAACAAATAATATGAAATTGAATTTAAATAAAGAATTTTTTAAATAAAAAAAGAAGAAAAAAAGAAACATGGTCCCAAGAGCCTGAACTTGCTCCTGATGCCATAATCTGCCAGGAATGTGACCTTTAGCCTTTCATCTGGCCTTCTAAATCTTGGTTTCCTCATCGGCAAACTGGGGATAATTTTACACCTTCCTTGTGGGCTTAGTGTGAGAACTAAATGAGATCGTGTGTTTAGGATATGCTATGAATATTTAACAACTGGTAAAACACAGGCATTGATGAATCAGAGAAGGTGTTGGTCATTCCCATACACTAGAAGGATGTGAAATCATCTGGTATATAAAAGTATTCAATAAAGTTCCCTCTCACCTCTGTTTTTTTGTATATGTAAACTTAAAAGCATATGGTTCAGTGCCTTACATGCAGTATGATCTCAATAAATGTTTATTAAATTGAAATGATTGGATGGAATTATTCAAATCCTGTAGGTGAAAGGAAATATTTATTACTATTAAATATGGCTGAAGGGAATGATGCTATTTGATTTTTGGTTATGTACTGTGATCTTTGGATGATGCAGGCATAATAATGTGTGGTTACTAGCTATTTCTCTCTTTCTTTTTTTTTTTTCCTAAGGTTTTATTTATTTGACAGAGAGAGACACAGCAAGAGAGGGAACGCAAGCAGGGGGAGTGGGAGAGGGAGAAGCAGGCTTCCCGTGGAGCAGGGAGCCCGATGTGGGGCTCGATCCCAGAATCCTGGGATCATGACCCGAGCCAAGGCAGACGCTTAACGACTGAGCCACCCAGGCGCCCCACTAGCTATTTCTAATGGTAGTTTTCTCATGTATATTGTGTTTTCTAAAACAAAAGACCATCCAGACACAAAGCCCAATAGACCGTAGCAACTTGAAAGGAAGGACTATTTCTTATTTGTCTTTTTAGTCCTAGAATCTTGCCCAAGGCCTGGCATAGAGGAGGAGCTTCATCAGTGTTTGTCGAATAAATACATTATGAATGACACAGGTTATGTCTAGACCCACGAAACTGAAGGGAACAAGTTTGACACATTTAATCCTCCACGTTTTAAAGATACTGACCTGAATATTTACATAAAAAGAAACAGAGAGAGGGGCACCTGGGTTGCTCAGTCAGTTAAGCGTCTGCCTTCGGGGATCCCAGGGTCCTGGGATCCAGCCTTGAGTCGGGCTCCCTGCTCTTCGGGGAGCCTTCTTCTCCCTCTCCCTCTCCTGCTGTTCCCCCTGCTTGTGCTCTCCCTCTCTGTCAAATAAATAAATAAAATCTTTAAAAATAAATAAATAAATCTTTAAAAAAAAAAAAGGAACAGAGGAAAAAAGAAAGAAGGGAGGAAGGAAAAGAAGAAGGGGCAGAACATTTCCAATTAATCTCTGAATTTCCCCAAATCCATTCACAGTTGTAGATGTATAAGACTGTAACCAGGCCATAGAGAGTTTCCAGAGAAGACAGACAGCTTCATTGTCTGTGGCTTCTTTGAACCCTAATAGACCCTCTCCTTATACATAACATGCTTGAGTTCATTCATTCAAGCATACATTCAACAAATATTTATTAATTGCTGTAAGGGGATAAAAACACAAGATACCTGTCATCAAAGGAGGCAGAGAAGGCATATGCAGAAAATGTGTTACACGAGCAAAAATCCTGTGGATATCCAGAAAATGAGAAAGGACATCCAGGACTGGGAAAGACTTATGGAGACAGGGCAGGAAGGTGGGCTTTCCTTTGGACTTTGTGGAAGGTTAGGGGTTGAGCAATGACCAGAGTGAACATTCTTTTGAAGATCTAAAATATATCAAATGTAACAACTTCTTTACCAACATTAGCAAATGTAGCCCTCTCTCTCTGTCTCTGTCATACACACACACACACACACACACACACACTGATTTAAAATTATCCCCACTTTAAAAATTGAGACAATATTAAAGTTCCTAGAAATTAAGGCCCAAGTTCTCAGAACTAACAAGTGACAGAGTCAGCAACTGAACTCGGATCAGTCCACTCCACTTATCCATTCAAAATGCATTTACGGGAGGGAGAGGCAATTAAGAATAAAATTATCAAAAGGATATAATCCTTAATCTCCAAAAAGGCTCTGTCAAGAGCAGGAGATAAACCCTGATAGAATAAACAAATGTCATTGTCTAGAACAATGACCAAGACGCTCAAAGAAGCACACCATCAGCCAAAGCATTGAGGAGTCAGATGGAGCAGAGAACATACTTTCATGGGAAAGGAGTGATCAGATTGGACTCATCACACACACTGACATCTGATGGACACGATGTAGAATCCAAGCTTCATGAGCTCGGGGGACTGAGGAAGGTAAAGAGCTGAGTAAGAAGACAAGAGGACCTGGAGTGAGGCTGGGCAAATGGGAGAATTGAATTGCCAGTGGGGAAGTGGATGAAGAGGCCAATGCTGAAGGCAAGTGTGAATGGTCAGCGCAATCTGGCTGGCCACAGAAATGAAGGCAGGTAAGGAATTTGTGGAGAACCTTATTACAAGGCTGGAGTCTTCAAGAGAGCAAGCCTTGAGCAAAAATTAAGAAAGAGCATTTAGCAAAGAAAACCTATTCTATCAGAAATTCAACTCAAACCCATTCTGTGGCTTGCCTAACTATATTTTAAAGTTCTTCTTTGCTTTGATTATCTGGCCATTGGAGCTCTCTTCATTTGGAGTTTTATAGACTATCCCAGTTTTCTGTTTTATTCTATGTATTTGTGCAAGGTTACGAAAGTCTTCTGTACGCTAGGCCAAAATATATAAATCTTTTTCCTTTTCAGACCAAATGGCTTCTGCAAGTACTTGGAAACCAACCAGTTTGTGAGTGACCCTTACTCATGTTATATTCTTTTTTTTTCTTTGCATCCTATCAACATCAGATGACCTTTCAGACCAGTTCATTAAAGACTGTGATCTCAAAAAGAAGCCAAGAAAGGGAAAAAATGCACAGGTTGCCCTGAATGTTGAGTCAGACCAAAAAAAGCCAAGGAGAAAAGATACACCAGCACTGCACATCCCACCTTTTATACCAGGTAATGGACAATGAGGTCAGTTTGCCCGTCTGTGAAGGGGGGCCTCTACCACTAGATCACATTGGTCTTACAACTTTTTCCTCACATATTTGGGTGTTTTTAAATCACTGGTACTCTCCCTGCACCTGTCTTCATTACAGTATGGCCAGCTGCTATATCAAATAAATTCCAAAATGTTTAGTGGCACAACGCAAGGTTTTTTTCACTCATCAGTAGTGCGAGTTGGGGAGGCAGGTTCTGCTCCAAACGGTAATTAAGGGACTCCGGCTGATGGAGGTTCGGACATCACCAGCACGTGGCTTTCAAAGTCACCATGAGCATTAGCATCCAGCAGGCATGTGGATGAGGGGTAACGAGGGGTGGGTGGTGGGGGTGGGGCAGAACAGACTGGAAGACTGGCAGACCCGAAAGTGGCCCACATCACGTCCTTCAGTCACAAATCTCAACTGACTGCAAGGGAGGCAGAGAGATGCCGCCCAGGGGTGTGTGTGCCCAGGAGAAAAGCAAAATGGTTTGGGGAACAGCTACCATGTCTCCATAACAACCTCATGTGTGATGTGTGACTCTTGCTTCCCCAAAGTTTTGTTTGTTCTTACTTCCTTTTCTCCTTCCCTCCGGGCCATTGATTTAGTGTCCTCGCCACTCACAACCCACTTGGAGGGAGACAAAACAAATAGAACACAGGGCTTCCTGAGAAGGAACTGTCAGTTTTATAGGAAATAATGGAAGTGCATAAATGGCTGAAATATGCAGTAAGTGGTAAGGCCATAATGAGGTCCTTCCATAAGGACCCCGAGAGCTCAGCCTGGGCAGGGAATTGTGGAAAGTTGTGTAGAGGAGGCTGCTGTCAGAGAGTTTGTAAATGATGGAGAGAAATGTCACGTGTGGGAGAGGTGAGAAGGCAGGTAAGTGTCTGAAGAGCAGAGCATGTGGCTTGCAGAGCAGCAAATGATCCACTGCTCTAAGGAGGATGGACCCCGCAGGCGGACAGACCTGGGCTTGCTTCCTGGCTCGGACCACTACGAGCTGTGTTACTGTGGCCATGTTTTCCATGCCTCGCCTTCCTCAGATAGGTGATAGTGACAGTAATATTAAGTTCCTCAGGGTTTTGTGAGGCTAAAATAAAATCAGGCATGCAAAACCCTTTGTGTCACCTCAACAGATACTAATTCCTAATACAAAAAAAGCTTTTATTAAAATAAGTTTGAAAAGCTATACTGACTACCATTACTAGGGATATGTACAAATATGCATGCATTGTCCTTATGTATCAGGATATATGTATATGACCCTGTTTCTCCCTCTGTTTCCCTAACCACGCAGGTGTCCTTTCAGAACAATTACTTAAAAGATATGACATTCAAGAGAGACACCCAAAGGGCAAAATGAGTCCAGCTCTTCATAACACTGACCTGGAACAGAAAAAACCAAGGAGAAAAGACACACCTGCCCTGCACGTGTCCCCCTTTGCAGCAGGTAAAAAGGCTGGTGCAAGGCATTTGCAGGGGGTGATGGGACCAGGTCAAGAACCTTACCATCTGGAGGTGCCACGGGCATGGCCTCTGTCCTGGCCCAGCAAGCTGTGTCACACAGAAGCGCTCTGTGGGGGGAGCAGCATTTACTGCTGCCTTTCAGGCTTACCTTCCCTGGCAGCTCCCCCAGGGCTGACTGGGAGCTGGGGGAGGGTCAGGGCATTCCTCGTGCTTCAGCAGAACTGGTCAGATCCACTGAGCCAATGAAAAAGAAATGTCAGTGGGTCCTTGAAAAGAGTTGACATATCCTCCTCCCCAGCCTTCCATGGATCATGCATCCTACGATGGATGGCTGATTCTCCCAAGACATCTGGCTGGCTGTATTGACCAAATCTTCAATGAGAGAGAGAGAGAGAGAGAGAGAGAAGGAGAGAAAGAGAGATGTAGAAATAGCGAGAGCTATCTTTAGTAACAAATTATAGAAACGATCCCTGAAAGTATCTTTTTTCTTAGATGAAATTGAGTATTTATTGTTAATTTTGTCAGGTATGATAATGGCATTTTAATTATGGTTTTAAAAAGCTTTTAGTGTTAGGGGCGCCTGGGTGGCTCAGTCGTTAAGCAACTGCCTTCGGCTCAGGTCATGATCCCAGGGTCCTGGGATCGAGCCCCACATTGGGCTCCCTGTTTGGCGAGAAGCCTGCTTCTCCCTCTCCCACTCCCCCTGCTTGTGTTCCCTCTCTCACTGTATCTCTCACTGTCAAATAATAAAAATCTTAAAAAAAAAAAAAAAAAAGCTTTTAGTGTTAGAGATACATACAGAAGCGTTACAGGGAATTTGCTTTACAATACTCAAAAATAAACAAATGACAAAATGTTAATAAGTATTAATTATATGGTTTCCTATATATATATATATGAAAATATGAAAACTCCCATAATAAAAATGTTAATTTATTTTATTTTTTTATTTAAATTCAATTAATTAACATACAATGTATTATTAGTTTCAGAGGTAGAGTTCAATGATTCATCAGTCTTACATAACACCCAGTGCTCATTACATCATGTGCCTTCCTTAGTGTCCCTCACCCAGTTACCCCACCCCCTTCCCTTCCAGCAACCCTCAGTTTGCTTTCTATGATTAAGAGTCTCTTATGGGTTATCTCCCTCTCTGATTTTGTCTTGTTTTATTTTTCCTTCTCTTCCCCTGTGATGCTCTGTTTTGTTTCTTAAATTCCACATATGAGTGTGATCATATGATAATTGTCATTCTCTGATTGACTTATTTCACTTAGCATAATACCCTCTAGTTCCATCCACGTCATTGCAAATGGCAAGATTTCTTTTTTTTTTAATCCTGAAAGTATCATCTTCATGAGAGCTATCTTAATATGTGTCAAATCAAACTCAAAAATCTTGCTGAACTCTGTGCACAGCCCAGACTATGCAGTAGCCAAAATAGTGAAATATAGCTTTGTCCCTGAGAATTTTATGTGGAGGTTAGGGAATAAGACATATATACTCATGATTAGATTATAAGACTGAGTGTGTCTCTCTGTGTGTGTGTGTGTGTGTGTGTGTGTTAGAGATATTTGGAGGGTGGTGGCAGAGAAGAAAATGTACTATTGTTTCTTGAGACCCTACTAAATATTAGGTACTGAGTTTGGTATGTCTCATGGATTTTTTAAAATCAGCTGAATAACACAAGAAAGGTAGCTGTTAACTCCCTTTATAGGTAAAGAAACTGAAAGAGAATTTCAGTAACTTAAAGTCTTCTGTGGATGGCATTGATGGATGGATAGCTGCTTGGCTGATTGGTTGGATTGATGATGGGATGATTAGGTGGACAGATAAATGGACCAAATTATGTTCAGGATCAAACACAATGATGTGGCAGAGCTGGGGCTCTAGGCCAGCTGTCTCACCTGTGGGCAGTTTTTCACTGTTTTGGCACTACGGCAATCCAGAAGGGACACTTTGGGAGATGGGATCTTGTTGTTATAGAACTATGTTTCCCCATTATTTTATTTAATAAAGAAAAAAATTGAAAGAAGGCTCAGAAGAAGACATCATGAATAGGCAGTCAGGGGTACAGACAAGGTTACTGATTTCTGTGGAGCAGAGCCAGGCAAGGAAGCATGGAGACTGAGGAGGCACTTCTCTGGAGAAATGGACTGAAGACCAACTGGCAGGATCTGAACTGCCTCAAACATGCTTCTCATAAGCTGCATGCATTCCTACCTGCACTGAGCCTCCAACCCATCATACATTTCCTGCACTTCTGCCTCTGTCCTGGTTCCAGTCACCTTTGAAGACTCAGCTAGCTCAGAGTCTCTGCTAACAGACTCCTCCAAGTCCAAAATGAATCTTTTCTATTCTGAACTAACTCTGTAGTAGACACAGGCATGCAAATACCAAGACTTTGTCATCTCTTTCAGTATGGTCTTTATGGCTCTTGCTGCCATTATTGTAGCTGTTCTTAACATTGACTTACAGTTGATGAATTCATGAGATCTGTGCTGGTATTGACCTTGATATCTAGTCCAGTCCTTTTTATATAGCAATACTCAGTAAGTATCTGTTGATTTGATATTCTATTTAGAAATCACAATTTTGCAATTCCAAGTTCTCCATTAGGAGACTTTATTTTTTACCCATTCTTATATTTGTTTTTTATTGAAGTTCCCTTAGGGAAAGACTTGGTAGAGGAACAAAAATATTTATGGGCAGAGAGTCACCTTAGCACACAGCACTGAACATGGGCTTTGCAGTCAGAAAGGTCTAAGTTTGATATCTGGTTCTGATCATTCTAGCTTTGTGACCCTGAGCAACTAGCACAAACAAAAGAGCCTCCTTCATTCCATCCATCTCTGAAAGCAGGACCATAAAATCTGTCTCCCAGAATTGTTAACATAATTAAATAAAGCACATAAAGCACTTAGCACAGATCCTGGTGTTTTGAAAGTCCTCAATAAATATCAGTTCCTCTCCATTCCCTTCAACCTGATATTCTTTGAGATTACTCAAACCGTTTCTAAAGGTGAGAATGTTCCTAGCCTCAGTGTTTTACCTTTCCATATAAACCTACTGATTCAAGGGACTTCCTAAAATGTTGAGCCCTGTTTCTCTGGCCATGGTTGCTGCCTGCATCCCAATATCCACATCTTAGGAGAGCAGGTTCTTAGTTGAATAAAAAAAAAATGTTTCTCAAACAGGGCAAAATACACAGAGCTGGAGAGGGAGGCTGTGTATCCATGGACTCTATACATATTATGGAATTCCTTGAATCAGCAAATCTCTGTGTTGCATTTGCAATTATAGATGGTGTTCTATGATTCTAGCTTTTATTAGCATATTAGCTGAAGCACTTTATTTTTGAAGAGCCTTTTAGTATCTAAAGATTTGGCAGTAGTCGGAATGCTAGTTAAGCTGATAAGGATAGAGCCTTTGGCAGATGTTCAGAGAGACTCATATTGGTTCTAATAAGGGTGTTGAGAGGAACTCACAGACAAATGCACTCTGGAGACATCTCCTCTCATTAGCCCTTGGCAACTGAAGACTGGACAAGGATTATCTCTCTCTTCTAAATCTCTTGCTAACTACCTTCATTCCCCTAGGTTAATGAGCTTATCTGACAGGTTCCAACTGCCAGGCAACTCCTCAGTGAGGAATCATCTCCGGTTTCCTTGCCAACCCAAGGTTTGCTCCCAACTTGGCCCACATTTGCCAGGGCCACCCATCTTGGTGACTACATGGCAGGGTGCACTGGGTTGTGATTAGTAAGATCTGAGTAGCCAAGACCTGCTTAAAAGAAAAAGAAGTCTTTAGTGAATGTCTGTGGCAATGGGAACCAGAGAAAGTAAAAATCATGAGGCCGGAAGCCTTGAAGAGAAGCCTCTTGGAAAATTGGCCCATGAGCTATGAATATTTGGAGATCAAAGCTCAATAATGTACTTGGAGAAATGGGACTGTTGCGTCCTTTGAAAGTGACACCTCTTCTGTCCTGCTGGGAATAGAGTGTTCTCTCTGGTGTGGCTTGCCAGGACAGGAGGTATCTTAGCCCCAGCTCCCATACATCTGTCATGCAGGTAACCAGCTCTGAATGGGGTCATGGCCTAAAATAGCTCGTTACAAGGCTAATTGGTTGACCCTTAGAGACCTGGGACTGACAGCTTTGGCCTTAAAAAAACATACCAGGTTCTAACAAGCAGCCAAGTTCCATAAACTCTCCTCCACAGAGAGTAGGAGGGTAGGAACTGACATTTTCTAAATCCCTACTGTACCCCAAGCCCTGTACTAGATGCTAGAATATCCTTTAAGACCCTCAAGTTTCGGTGGGGGGGGGAGGGGATAGATGTATTTTCCAATGATTCCTACAACGTGAAATGTGCTTTAATGGAGGTTCATGTAAAAGTGTGCCTGAAGCATCAAAGAATGTTGGTCTACATTTACCTGGCAGCGTCACCCCTTGAAGGAGATAGGATTTATTTTTTCTCCAGTTTCTCAGATGAATACACGAAGGCTCAGACAGGTTAAGTGACTTGCTCAAATTTAAATGACCACCAAAGAAGGCAAAGGTTCCGGGCTCTAGAGTACATTCTTTCAATGACACACCTCTGCTTCCCACAGGAGAACAGAGGATCGGGACTAGGTTAAACCACAGACCCGTGTTTATCAAACCTCATTCATCTTCAAAGGAACAAAGTCGAAGATCTGAAGCATCAAGAATAAAAATGTATTGATGACACAGAAGCTACTGATTTCAGCTTCACCCTAAACAGTGACAGCCATGAAATCAAGATTTTCATGAGCTACCATATGTATTTTTCATTATAAGACACTAAAAATAATGCTTAACTATACTAATACAAATGCTAGTTCACTTTCCACTTGAAATTATCTCCCGTGTCCCTGTGGAAAGCCTAGCCTACTTTGGAAAGGGCTGACCTTGATGGCTAAACAGGCTCCTCCCTTCCCTGAAATCCCAGGACTTTTTTTTTTTTTTTTGGCCCAAATACTCATCTGACTAGGTTTCAAGGATACCCCAAGTAATCAGAAATTTAACTTGGATCTGGGAATTTAAACACTCTTGCCCACTTTGAATCAACTCAAATTTGGCTTAATGTGAAAAGATATCAAGGAAATCAGGACAGAAAGTTTGGGGGCTTAGCATAGTTAACTCTCTGTTCTTCTACCATGATAGCCTTAATTCCAAATAAAAATCTAAACCTCCTTGCAGCTGGTAGAAGAGAAAATATCATCCACTGTGTTTCATAAGTGATTTATGCAAAATCCTCAGTTTCAACCAGACTCTAGAAATTGTTTTTCTCCTCCAATAAATATCAGCTAATTGGTAAAGAACCCATATGAACAAACTAGGAACTGAATCAAATGAATAGTCATTAAGATCAACACATAGTTTTCATTAATTTGCCGCTGTTGAATGGAGTCCAGTGTTGTAGAAAGGCCTCTTGTGGTGCACAGCTTTCTACCCTCATATTTAGATCTTTATGAAATGCTTAATGAACTGAAAGGTCTCTAATTATGAGAAGGTGGGGAAGATGCAAGGCCGTGGTGGTTGGCTGGAGTGGATGACAGAAATCATGGAGGACTCGCCTTGAATCACAGCTTCCTTTGTCTTTTTATTAAAATGACCCTACTTCACAATTTACAGGATGAGCAGAACCACCCAGCCCTCCTTGGATGGTCTTAACTGGGCTGATCAGTCCAGAAAATTGTGCTCAGGCTTCTGAATTTCAACGGCCAGTAAACTTTTAAAACACAAAATATATTGGAACCCAACATAGGGATAGTTTTGAATTTTGCCTAGTAAGGCTGCTAAAACACCAACCATCTGATGCTCCTAAAATTCCCAAAAAGAAAGGATATTTTCATCCTCCCAAAGAAGAAAATCAAATAAAAATAAAGAGCAACTTTTTAAAATTGTAGCCACAGAACTTAATGAACACTCACTGCACTTTCTTGAATTTCTCCTTTTGCTCTGAACCACGTAAACTTTATCATCCACCAGTCCTGACATTTAGAAATGGCATGTTCAGAGCCTCAGCTCAGTCTTTTCCCCAGATGTTAGAAAAATGTATTTAACTTTGACTTCATGCTGCTGACCCATTCTTTTCAAAGGGGAACCGAATTAGCACGTGTGAAAGGAGAAGCGGACACGGGGCTCACAGGTGTGAGCCTGTGTTTCTTGTTCAACTGGCACAATAACCCTGTACATAAGTATCAGTGCACACCTTTTATATCCAAGAAAATTCAGGTGTGAAAGTGTTAACTAGCCCAACACAGACTGAGCGAGTGGCAGAATGAGAGGTCCAAAGCAAGTGGATTCCAAAACCTGTTTGCTTTTTGTCTTCCTGTGCTGCTAACTTAAATGCAGACCATAGACCAGGGGGTCAACATTGCCTCTGACTCCCAGGTCGAGCGTCTCCCGGTCACCAGCGTGGTGCCTCATTGAGTCACAGCTCCTCTGGGCAGGCCAAATAAGGCACCCAGCGTCCTGACTCTGGTGGCACCTTTAACACTTAGCTTTGCAGATGCTGAGAGGTGTTTGGGTTGCCATGCTCCTGTGTGCCATGTCTGCACTGTAAGGTTGTCTAATATTTTCATTAGAGGCACTTAATTGCAGATCGTTGCTTTGTTTTGCAGGTGTGACACTGCTCAGGGACGAGAGACCCAAAGTGATCATGGAAGATGACGAAAAGGATGGTGACAAGATATCTATTTAAAGAGAGTTCTCCTGAGACCACTTGTAAATAGGTTAGATTGGTTCCCCGTGGCGACCTAGGAAAAAAATAGACTTGCTTCTGCTCTCATTTTGTGATGGTCCGCCTTTGAGATCCAGACACCTTTCCCCCAAGAGGCGTACTGTATCAGATTGCCAGGCACCTCTTTGTCTCGCTCCTCTTTCTTGAATCTGGTTTCTATTTTCACCTCTTGAATTTTCATTTTCTAATGCAGTGGAAAGGAAACAGATCGTTCTAAATTAGCAGGTAACAGGGAAAGCTCTAGTGTTCAGCTTCTCCATCAATTCATGGAGCAAAGAACATGAACGAACAGCATGGAAGTGCTTTATTTCTTGGTTTATGCTGGTGGGCAAGACTTGACTTCACGTTATCCAAATAGTAGTTCAAGTGCGGACTCCCTGTTGCCAGTTAGGGAGGAGAGAATGTTTGGGTGCAGACTCACTGATTGCTTTAGAGAACATGGTCTTTTATCTCTTTTATCTTTCCTCAAGAGTCCAATGTCTCTGGTGACATTTCCAAGGCCCTTGTAACAGATACCGTAACAGTGAATGTGCTGGGGGCATCAACCCAATCAACCATGCCTTGGCTGAGAATACCAGAGATAGAGAGTGCTGATCTACTGAGAAGCTCAGCAATATATCCTACTTATTTTTATTTTTTGAAACACCTCTTAACCATGTTGTCCTGAAATTTGTGAACTGTGTCACACATGAACCATTACCAATGATAGGTAGGATACGGTCTGTGATGAATTTACTTTTTAAAAAATTAATTAAGGCCAGTGGAAGGCCCCTCCCAGCATTCTCACTTATTTAGAACCCCCTATGCTTTCTTGGATGGGAAGGAAAGATGTGGCGTTAGCTACTGAGCAGGGGTCTATACATAACCCCTGCCCCAGCCTGCTGTCTGTGGTTGCCGTGGGGAACCTTTGCATGAGGGCCTCATCCAACAGATGATAGACATGGGGAAAGGCAAAAATTGTTGTTCAAAAGTAGAAAAGTGGGTATTCAAACAGATCTTGCCTAAAAGTGGTAACTTCCAAGCTCTGTTTACACCCTGGCTCTGGGAACCTGTCT
The DNA here is from genome assembly GCF_002201575.2 of Neomonachus schauinslandi. NCBI lineage: Eukaryota > Metazoa > Chordata > Mammalia > Carnivora > Phocidae > Neomonachus > Neomonachus schauinslandi. The sequence goes on from NC_058414.1 coordinate 61,338,369, forward strand.
TTCTCACAAGTGTGGAAAAGATACAGGACACCGCTGGTAATAAAAACACTTCTAACCACATCTTTATGTCCTGGTGCCTTTCTTCTAAAAATTATTTACTTGCAGATATAAAGAGAAGAGGTTGCAAAAGAGAATCACAGGATCGATTTGTTTGTTTTTGACCCTACCTAGGCTTAACAATGTTTGTTTGAATCGGCCATTAATATTTAACAATCCAATCAGAAGAATTTGCATCAGAGTCTAGATTTCCAGATTCTCTTGGAAAAACACCTCAAGATCGGACAACCTTGGGCTTGATTTGAGGCATGACAGCCGTCAGCTGATGCTGGGCACCAGATGCCCTTTGAGAAGGAGCACACATTCTCCAGCGCCCTCCGCCCCCACATGAGTGTCTCCTGCTGGCTTCACCTGCCAGCCTTCACATTTGGGTTTGGAGTCTCTGGTGAAGGCTTTGTGTTCCTCATGATCTCTCGCTTCTTTGATCCCAGGCCTCCCCTTTCATTTCCGATGGCCTCAGTCACCGTGTCAGGGGGGAGGGGAATAAGACGTGTCTGGCTGCTGGTTTAGGTATAAGTGGTGCAACAGGCCACCATAAATTTTTTTAAAAAGCCAAAGGCAATTAATGTATAGAATAGGATTATATCACCACCAGCAGCAATTTTTACCAAGGGTTCTCACCAGAAAAACGCAGATGCAGTCTTGTGCTGTCAGCTTTGCTGATAAGCATGGTGCGTTCCTGTGGCCATGACTGCAGGGTATACGTGATAAACTCATGGCCAGTTTGGGAAAGCCCAACCCATTATGACATCTGGGTGGTGTGGAGAGCACACTGGGCATTGTAGAGACGAAGGCCTTGGGTTCCAATCCCAACTGTGCGACACTGAGCAAGTCCCGAAAGTTCTCTGTTTCTTTATCTTGAAAATGAAAATAATAACCCCTATTTGGCTTTCTTAATGGTTTGAGAATTAAATGAGAGAAGGTATGGCAAAGGGCTTTGTAAGTGAAAAAAAGTATCGATCTGTATGTAGCACAGGATAATTTTAAGAGATTTTCAGAGCATGGACTGTGCGTTTTCTATTGCCAAATCCCCACTGCCTGGGTATTAAATGTGTAGCCATTATATAGAATTTGATCTCAGCACATGAAGAAGGACTTCTAATAAGGAGATTCCATGGCTTGCAGCACAGCCTTAACTGAAAGACCAGTCCTCCTCTTTCTGGGAATGGCCTTTGTAACAGTCCCAGCTGCAAAGGAGCATTTACTGAACAATGAAGGCAAAGCCAATCAAACTTCCAACCAACACTGGACATCACTGGGGTGATCTGGATTGAAGTCTAATCTCCCTTACTCCCCTTGACCCATGTGGCCCTTTTCTGGGCAGGTAAAGTAGAGGCTTAATAATGAGGGTAGTCTGATTAAAATAATTCTTGGTACATTGTGAATAACTTCCCTCCAGCGACATAAAAGAATTAAGAAAATAAAAGCATTACATGGTAGCCCATTCAGAAAGAAGGCCGAAATTAAAGGCATCCCAACAGAACTGGCCAACCAGTTGGCTATTTGTTCCTTCCGAATGCCATCTACCAACCCCAGGTGACATGAGGAGGCACCAGACATGAGACACTTAGCTCTCTTTCAAAAGCCCCAACAGGACTGGTGCCTTTCTTTAAATCCAGACCCTCTTTAAAAGCTATTGCCTGAGATCACACAGCCAACTTCTCATGTTTAATTATCACTAGGAGAGGCAGAAAGAAGCTGGTGCTGAAGAATGGGGATAGAACCATAAAGGACTCAAGCAGTGTTTCTTTTTAAATCCAATTAAGTGGGGTGCCTGGGTGGCTCAGTCATTAAGCATCTGCCTTTGGCTCAGGTCGTGATCCTGGGGTCCTAGGATCGAGCCCCGCATCAGGCTCCCTGCTCCGCGGGAAGCCTACTTCTCCCTCTCCCACTCCCCCTGCTTGTGTTCCCTCTCTCGCTGTGTCTCTCTCTGTCAAATAAATAAATAAAATCTTAAAAAAAAAATAAATCTAATTAAGTGAATTCTCCCTCTCAAGCCTGTGTTGTCCGGGCTGATTCTTAGAACAAAGATAGATTGAGATAGCATGTTCGTCAAGCACTTATTTTTCCTAGCTGAGAGTAAGAGGCTAGTTCCATGATGGCCTTTGTAGACTCTCTGTCATCTTGTGGAAATGAAGCTCCTTTGCACTTGTGTAAGTGTGAAAATGTTACTCAAAACTCCCTAAGGCAGAGAATGAGTGCACAGGAAACTGATGAGGAGGAATATCCTCCTTCTGCTCTCCTGGACACAGGACTGCTTTGAACTGGCTTTATCATCTGTATGAAGGGTTTTAGAGACCTAGGATGACCATACTCCCTAACCCACAAAATCAAGGCAGAAGACTCTTCATACATAAATGTGTTCACAGTTGAAAGGAGCTCTGCCCTCAAAAACCCCAGGTATCAGCTTACCTTTCACAAGAAGAAAAGGGTAGGTAACTTACAGTAGCAGGTCCTGCTAATAAGATGAGAGTCCTCATCTTTCAGGGGACTCGCTGAGAAGAAGAAACAGAAAAGAGAACTCCATCATGTCCATCCTCACCAATGTCATTCTTCCTCCTGATGCTAAATGTGAACTTTCAAGGTTAAATAAAACAGCAAACTCCAGATCCTCTTGTCCTTATGTGAGAGCTTCAGAAGAACAATATATACTTTAATATTTATTGACCAAATCATATATAAACTGTATTTAAAATGTATTAAACGCTACTTAAATAATGTCCTTCATGAAAGGAACAGCATGCTCTGAGCCCTTGTGTTTGTTTGCTCTTTTTCTTCTATCATCTTATTTCATCTTCAAAAGCCATTGTAAGAAAGCTAACTAGCCAGGGAAATTGACTTGGAGGAGAAGCCAAGATGGGAATTCAGGTCTCCAAACTCCTAGCCCAGCGCTCTTTGTATACTATGAAATTGTTCTGAAAATCCCCCTAAAAGCAGGGTCTGGTGGACAGAGAAGGTTAAAGTAGGAGATTTTTCAGTGATCTAGACAGAAGTGCAATATGTAAGTGTTTCCTTTAAGTGACTTTTCCCCGCCCTCTCTGTGGAGTTTAATTTTTGAGTAAGTACAAAAATAAATATGTTCAACCTCCTGACACCCAAAATTTGATGATGGGCAGCAAACCCTATGCTTTAGGGAGGTGAGCAGATGATTTTTGTCTTCTCATTCCACTCCTGCTCCCATATTATCCATTCTCCACTTTGCAGCCGGAGTGACCTTTTTCAAAACACAAATCTGACCACGTCAGACCTCTCCTAAGCATCTTCTCCTGGCTTAGAATGAAGGCAAAGATCTAGAGCCTGGGACTGCTCCCTCTGCCCTCTGTGCTCCGGGGACATTGGTCTCCTGACAGCTCCTGACACTGACATTGGCGGTGTCCCCTGTACCACGACGTTCTGCCACTGCCGGGGGCGCTCCTCACCCTTCCCTCCCCACCTTGTGGGGCCACATGACACACTGTAAAGTCCTGCTCGGCCTTCAGAGCTCAGCAAAATGACACTTCCCCAGGGAAACTCTTCCTCACCTCTTTGACCAGGTCGGGCTTCTCCGTTACTCACAATGTTCTTGAAGCCCCACGTTCTTCTCCTTCATGGTCCTTATCTTTCATGATCGTCCATTTGTGACACTGGTTAACTTCTGTCTCCTCACTCTTGAGTAAGGCCCATGAACACAGAGGTTGAATCTGATTTTGCACCCCTTCCCCTCATACCAGTGAGTAAGTGGGCGAATGAATGAACTTAGTGAGACGCCAAGCCCCACAGTGCAAGGGTGCGGTGCCATCTGCCCACTTGGAGGCACACAAGGTCATTGGCTCTTGTAAAGGGCCAGGTAGTCACCACAGCTGAATGCAAACATGAGTCACAGCAAGCTGGGCTGGGTTCAGGGCCCCAACTCTTCCAGAGTTCTCTCAATTCGCAGCCCACTCCCCAAGAGCAGGGCTTTCTGTTATCAAGTCCTCTCTGCTTGGAATCATGGTGGAGTCGGAGGGAAGGGCAGCTACCCAGTAACCTGAGGGTGTGAGTGTCATGGCTTAAGAGGGGACTTCACTCACAGACGCTGGAGTAGGGGAGTTCCAGCATGAGGGGTAAGGAGGGGGTCGTTGGGTTCCGGCACCAAGGGCCTCTGCTTTTCAAGTGGCTGCATTGTCAACTTTCGTGCTCCCACTAGTGGTTATGCAGTATGAGGAGAAAATGCCAATCGTCACTGACATTTGAGAACTGGTAAAATGACTAGAGAAAATTTAAGATGTTGGTTTGACCACGTAATTTGTAGGAACAGTTTATTATTCATATATATGTATTATTATTATTATTATTATTATTATTATTATTGCAATAGCAATTGGATTCCTCATTAATTATGTGTGAGGCATCTTTGTTCTATCTTTTTTCTTGTCACAGAAGGAACTTCTATGTACTTCGAATCGCTTTTCCAGTCTGTGGACTTTACAGCACAGCTTAGGCTAGGAGCCCTGAGCTGTTAAGACATAGCTTCCAGCTGCCTTGACTTGGGCCTGCAGAGTTTTAGTCCATTCCGTTGTCTCTAGCCCAAGGTCCTGTGGGTTCCACTGCTGAGAATGTGAGCCCCCTTGTGCATCAAATGCCTTAACAGGCCGAGGTAAACAGGAACAGTGTTGACTGAGACTCATCAAGGCCCCAGTCATCCCTGCTATTCCAGGTGACGTCTAGGTGAGTCAGCTTCTCATCCGGTATCAAGGCCCTGAGAGCCCATGCTCACCTGGGCCTGAGTCTTGGAAGAATTCATATTTGCCAGGAGGTTTTCTAGGACCTCCTCTTACAAAAAGTCCTACTCCCCTTGACAGTTTTGTACCACTTAGGACCAACTGCCCACCTTGTGCTCTGATCCTGGCAGCTGGGTATAGAGGAATGACTGCTCTATACAAGCTTCTTCAACTAGTAGCTGCTGCCGAGCCCCCGGGGTAGCTCCTCTGGGCTGGTCATGGGTCCTGGGACCACCTCAGGGGAAAGTATCTGAAGCACCCTCTAGAGTAAAGATAGCCAAGCCCCAACCACTCTTGGAGTTCTAGAACCACAGCCTGAACACTGAACGGACCATCGGTTACCAGCAGGGGGCCACAAATAGCAGCAGTGATGCAGGCAAAGGCAGGTTGAGAGACAGGATTTGAAAGCAATATGTGAAACTAGGAGGATGTCAGATGTGGGGAGAGTTGATCCCACTGGTAAATCCAAATTCTGGAATCTTAAATATCAGGGTCCTTTGCTTCTGTGATGTCTTTAACAATTTACCAGAAATGCTTCCTGATGGCAGCTTGGCTTTCCCTCCTCCCTAAACACTCTATGGCTCCCAGCCACCCCCAGCACTCAAGAAGGCCCATGCAAGTAAAGGGTCGCAAAGTTCAAGCTTTATTCACTTCCTGGCCAGTCTGCCCCTCAATGTGCCCAAGAGACAGATGCTGCCTGTGCTAAGGGCAAGGGAGCTGCTATGAGCCCAGGCAAATCTTTCAGCCTTGTTCGCAGTGCTACTCAAATATCATACATCCTCCATGCTTTCACTGACCAGCTTTTTTAGCAGCATGATTGATGAAATTAAAAGGTGAACATTAATAAGACAAGAGTATACCTGCCTCAGGAAATTTTGAAAAGACATCTTCCCCAATTTCTGTAGTGCTGAAGAGGTTGTCCTTCAATGCCGAGTGACTGATATAACTCGTTACTGGCCTGGTCAATGCTATTATAGTGGCCTGGTGTCAAGTTCTCATGCATTCCAGGAAACAGCTCTTTTCTTGACGTGATCCCTTCATTCTTTCCCCAATTGCCCTCCCTCCCCATCCCATAGTACAACCACGTGGCTCTGTGTTCAACCACGTGACTCTGCACTCCGTCTGACCGACAGTAATCACAACAAAAATAAACTCCACACATTTGTTGAAATGAACCATCGTACATATGAAGGGTTCCAGGCATCCTGGTCAATGCCCACTGCTCTAAGGCTTCTATTCAGAAAGAAAACAAGCACTATGGCCAATTCTGCCCTTCCCTAAACCCCTTAATCCCACAGGAAAGCTTCTGGCTTCTACTGTCAAGTGTTTGAGGGATCCTTTTGTTGCAAGGAAATGATACTGGGGAGTCTAATATGTAGAACACATAGAGGCAGAGGTGCCAAGTGAAATTATGATGGGAAGCCCTCCTCCCTTCCTCCCCATCACTTCCTTTGGCCTTTATGGAAACCCTGAGGACTTTGCTGAGCAGGGTCAGAAAGCACAGGAACGAGGTAATTAGGGAGGCCAGGCATTCCTTCAGCCGCTTCCAACGTGAGAGTCCTCGGTTCACACTCAGCCCCAAGCCTCCCATGTTGAGTGGGATGCAGGTTTTCATTGTGTGGGTAATGTATGGGTTTTAATATACATGTTTGCAAGCTCTGTCTTTGATATACCCCATGCATTTCTGAATAGGAACATCGTCCCTGGTGATTCCTCAGTCTGAGCAGTGGCCAAATCTGCAGCCGGTCTCCTATAGAGCAAAGCAAAAAGCCAGCAATAAAAAAACTAAATAGCAAATCAACAGGGTGTAGTTCTTGAACAAATGCACGTTCATAATTTGTAACTGTGTAGTTATAAATCCCCTCCTAGAGCTTTGCTCTAACAACCCAAAACAGAGAGGAAGCTTTTATTTTTTTCTCTATTTGGGTATTTGGTGAAGGAGCAGTGTGCATTTGCCAACAGTACAAATATTTATACTTTTTAGTACTTTCAAGCATTACTTCAGATATAGTGGAGTTACAGAAAATCCATGCCTGATTTTACCAAACCCTGCCTCTGCAATAAAATTCTTATCAGCCTCAGATATTAATTTTAGAGGGAAAAAAAAAAGAGTATTCTTGATTTGTCACAAGAGGTTTATAGACGTAGGCTCCATGATCAAACCCTCAATTGCATGCTTGTGTGTATGAGCATACGCATGTAAATCTCACCCCGAATCTTCTCTCTAACCAATGTCAAGCACACAATGCTTGGCAAAAGCCAGAACATTCTGTGGCCCGTTTCATTGCAAGCTCAACTCTAATCAGGAGTAGTAGGAGAAGAGGTCAACAGAAAGAGAATTCCAGCCCAGAGATAATGCTCGCCATTCAGAGATGATTGGCTCTCAACAACAGGGCTCCTTTATCGTGGTGCTTTACGTAAAGAAATGACATCCAATTATTTGGAACAATGCCGACCAACAGAGCGCCCTATAATGATGGAATCGCTCTAGGGCTGTGATGTTCAGTATAGTAAGCACGAGCCACCTTGTACCTCCTGAGCACTCTGTGGCTGGGGAGACTGAGGCACTCAATATTTAATTTTTTTCATTTTGATTAATTAAAATGTTAATAACCACATGTGGGCAGTGCCTACCCTATTGGGCAGCAAAGGTTTGAAATGTAAAGGCGTCTAATTTGGGAGACTATGGTTGGAAATAGAATCGACCATCCAAGCAGTCAGATTGGGTATAGAGAACCACGTGATTTTAAGTTGGAAAAACCTTAGCATTCCTCATGTGGCATAGACAGGAGGGTTTAGAAACTCCAAGTGAAATGCTAGATGTTAAATAACCACAATAATGGAATTAGATTTCCAACAATGCTTGGGACAGCTCTGCACAGGAAGCTCCAATCCCTAGACAAACACGTGCTCAGATGCTTTGGGTCTTGAGAGAGCCAGGCTAAGTGTCCAGCCACAGCCGTGGTTGCACAGGGAAGGCTCAGTTGAAAGGCAAAGAAGTGGAGAGATGAGACCTTGTGCACAACGGCCCTGTGCAGGATGCTTGCCTCCATGGACCCCTGTTTCGTCGTCCTCACAGCAATCCCACTCACAGGCGGCAGGAAGGGGAAACGGTCTCAGAAAAGTAAGAGCCCAAGTCTCACACAACTAGGAAGTATAACCCCTGGGGTTCGAACCCTGTCATCTTTGCACCAAAAACCGTGAGAAGGTGCTGTGTCTCTCTGCTGATAAGGACTTCCCCTAGCCGACTGCTTTTGCACCTGCCTCAGCCTTGGACTTGCCCCTCCTCTCCCCGCATGCTTCAGCCCCACCCTCTGTGAGCCCAGCCCCTGCAGGTGCCCTCCAGCCCTCCCAGTCCCCAAGCCCTCCCTCCATGGGGACTGCAGGCATGCTACTCTCACTTCACTCCAACCTGTCCATCCTGAGCCCAAGGTCTGGTCAACCGGACTGCTGTTATGGTCTTTGACTCAAAGTTCTATGTTCTTTTGGTGTAAAATTTAATAGCCACATCCATTCAAGAAATACTTCTTGAACACAGGGACGGGACACACACCAGACCCAGCGGTGGAGAGTGCTCACGGGGAGGTCAGAGTCCACCAGGAGGATGGGATCCAACAGAAATAATTCAATTCAATATTTGTATTTGAATAAGCCGGGGTTGTGGGAGCTTATAACCAGGGAGCCTGGCCTTATCTTGGAGGTAGTGGCGCAGTCAGAAAAGTCTTCCCTGAGGGAATGATATTTGTACCGAGGTCTGAAGGATACATAAGTGTTAACCAGGTGAAGCTCTCCCAAGAAAGCTGGCAGAACCTGGCTCAGGTCTGAGTGTGTCATTTTGGAACTTATGTCAGAGCCCTTGTGGTCAGTTTTCTATTTGGAACTTCTGGAGGTTATATTAATTTATTCCCACATTCCTTGGGTATTTATGGATCATCCCCTGTTTTCTGAGCACTGAGGGTTCAGAGATAAAATAAGACATGGTCCCGGCCTTCCAGGAGCTCACACCATCCTAGAGGAAGCTGTCAGCAGATGCTGATGACCTCCTATGTGTTAGATAAATGCCAGTTCTGGGACCCAGAAGAGTTGGGGTAAGGGGAGAGGCTAAATCCTTCCAGGGAGGTCTTAAAAGAATTCACAAAGGAAGTGACATCTGGGCTTGCTTTGAGAAAGAGAGAATGAAAGACGAGCATTTCAGTCCTAAGGACACCTGAGAGAAAGCAAAGAGGGGTGGAGATAAATCCCTATGGAGATAAATCTTCCCAGTCTAGAGCCTGGGTTTTGTACTTTGTAATCAGGTAGCCCTTGGCCAGTTCCAGGGTCCCTACCACTGACCTGGGATTGGACTTTAGACCTATGTATTTACCTCTTTAGAGTCTTGCTTCCTTATCAAAAAAATAAATAAATAAAATAAATGCAGACTTTGCTATGCTTTTGAGGGGTTTAAATGAAAAAAATATATGCGAAAGTTTCTGGCACTTGGTCTGTCATAAAGGAGGTACAAAATAATAGAAGCTTTTTAGTGAAAGTTGATTTTCTTTGTGCATTCCTCTGAATAATGTTAATCTTCCACTTGGGCCTTCCTCTGTAGGGCTGCCCCTGCCCAGAGACCCTGGTGACGGGCTCGGTCTGGAGTTAGCTTGTGATGAATGAATTCCATTCGCTCTTTACCAAATGCTTCGCTCTGGCATGAATGACGAATTTCATAAAACCTCAACTCCTAATGCACCACAAGCATGCACAGAATAGCCATTTGGTGAGAAGCCAGTAAGAGAAAAGAGTAAAAGAGGTTTTGCATTTTTACCACTTGCATGACCCTTTTTAAATTTAACAGCAGTAAATTTAACCTCAGAAAAACCTGCTAAATCTGAATCCAAAGGACCCAGTAGGTGACTCACTGTTTCACATCAAGGAAAAGCTGCTCACACCAAGGGCCTTGGAGAAACGCAAGACTATAACCCAAACGATTCCTGCCCAGAATGCTGGCTAAAGGCCAATTCCACACTGTAAGTTCAGTCCAGTAAAGAGAACAGGATCAGGCAAGTGAGGGATGCTGGGGCTCGGGGAAAAAATACCCGAGATTTCCCCTTTAATCCAGGATCCATAATAGCTACAAGTTTTTCTGATTGAGTCCACTAGAGGAGGCAAAGCAATTTAAACTTTCATCAGGACCGTTCTGTAGGAAAAGCATGCACACCTAATTTGAGAGCACAGATATACACCTGGGGAGGACAGTGATACAATGGGGAGCTTTGGAACTACACCCATGGGGTATGACTACGTATGACTAACAGCTCGGTCATTTACCAGCTACGCCTTCTGTGGCAAGTTCCTCAGCCTCCCTTCACCTCAATGTCTTCTTCTGTAAAAAACATTCGGTTGGACCTTCCAAGTTGATGGGACAAGTAATTGAGACCCTGCATTTAAAGCCTCTGGCTCCTCTAGATATTAATTCAGTTTTAGTTCATTTCTTTTCCCCACTTTCTCTTGGTGTCTGCGGTCTCACCAACAGATACTGTGCTACATAAAATCACACATGTGTGCATGCACAAGAGCACATACTCAGCACACACACACACACACACACACACGCACTGATCCTTTCAGCTCTACAGAAATGTTTCAGACTCACTGACCTCCAATCTCAGTTCTTGGGTTCAATTTCAGCTCTCTCCACACTACTTCCTCCTCACTCCCTTCATCGGGCTTCCAGCCACCACCCCCCCCCGGGACCCCTCAGTGCTCACCCAGTGCCATGCCAGCCTTTCCCCATCTTCCTGCCACCCAACCACCCTTCTGTCTCTCTGACATCTGAGCTGTCAACTAATGGCACGTGGTTTGTTTCAGTCCATGAGCCCTTGCAAATTGGAATTACCCCCCCTCTGCAGTGTGGGAAAGAAAAACTGGGCTTCCAGGTCGACTCAGTTAAATAAGCATTTGCTAAGTACCCCTTTTTTAGTTTTTCAATTGAAGAGGTGCCCGCACACTCTGTGGCAAGCACTTCATTAGCTGCTGCAGACAGAGAGGTTGAATGGTTTCCGTCCTCCGTGAGGAAGGGGAAACACACAGAAGTCAATATGACCCACTGAGATACATGCAGTACCAGATGCCCATTCGGGGGACAGAGGTCACACCTCAGAGTGGGTTTACTCTGCTTAGAAGGAAGTGAGTGGCCCAGAAAAGGCTTAAGGATGAGATGACAGAAGAAAATGGATAGGAAGCGTGGGCAAAAGAGGAAATGACACTGCGGAGGAAGGATGCAACAAAGGAAATAGACCTGAAATAGCCCGGTAGGTCCAAAGATCTAAAGACGAGATCAGAAAATGCAGGGAGTTTCGGGGTAACGAAACCGGCCAAGTGCAGGTAGGCAGATTCTGGAGGGCCGTGCAGGCCAGCAGAGGAAACAGACCTTCATCGTCCTGTCCTGTTGGTGGGAAGCCTTTGGATGGTCTTGCAGGAAGGATGCTGAATGGTTTGTGTTTTGCTGCCCAGTGAGGAGGGCCTGAGGGAGGCAGGAGAGGCATCAGCATGCTCACGGGAACTGCAAGACCCTAACCACAACTCAGGAAGCTCACGGCACCTGCAAGACCCTTAGGATGGAAAGGGAGCCTGAGAGATCAATGGGTGGGATAGCTTAGCTCTTCCCAGAAGTTCCCACCAATCACCTCCTAATACAACTAAGTACGACATATTTGGGGAGGAAATGGCATTTTTCACTAAGCACTAAGGCGAAATATTTCCAGGAACACCTTTTTCACAAAGTTCCAGGCATGTTGTCAAACTTCCACAAATTGACCTCTTGCCAGGGATTGATCTGGTCCATATTCTGGCCCAGGGGGGGAATGGAGGACATTCCATTCCCTGAGTGTCTATTTGCATTGTTCATTTTCCCAGAGCTCCATAACCTCCTTCAATTCAGAATCTGAAAAGCAGGGTGTTATTCAGAAGGGACTTGCCCTGGTAGAGGAGGAAATGTTGCTGTAAAGGGTACATCGACCCAAAGATTGATTGTCTGGCGGTGAGCTCACACAGGCAGATGTCCCCACACCCACTCAGATGTTTCCGTTCATGGTGTGGGGCCAGAAAGCCCAGACATGGGGTGTTGGAGGAGGAACTTGAGTATTTCATTTTCTTAAGACACTTACCTGGAAAATTCCTCCATCCTGATTTTTTTTCTCCCTCTAGGTTTTGTTCATCTTACAGTGGTAGCAGCTGAAATATGATAAATAGCTGATTTCAGGCTGTTTTTGAGGGACTCGCTCATTTTTGGACACCAATGGTGATGCTTAATTATATTTGTCAACCTGGGTAGGCTATGGTGCCCCGTTGTGTGATCAAACATCAGTATAGATGTTGCTGAGAAAGTATTATTAAGATGTGATTAACATTGAAGTCAGCAGATTTTAAGTAAAGTATAATGTAAGTGGGCCTCATTCCATCAGTTTCAGCCTTAAGAACAAAAACTGAAGTTTCCCAAAGAAGAAGAAATTTGGCCTCAAGACTGCAACATAGAAACACTGCCTGAGTTTCCAGCCTGCTGGCCTGCCCTACAGATTTCAAATTTGTCAAACCCCACAATCTCATGAGCCAATTCCTCAAATTTCTCTCTCTATCTCTGTTATTAGTTCCTCTGAAGAACTCTGACTTACACACCCACACACTTAGAACTCTTCATTCCCACAATTTGTGTTGGTCTATTTTATATTTAACAATGTGGCTAACATCAATAATGGTAAACTGTAAACCCAAGGAAGACCTTGGGGATTCATTGCTGGACGTTCTTGAATCTGATTCTCAAAAGACAGGTTTGGTAGACCCCGGAGGTCTCATCGATTAGGGGAGAGGAGGACTGCTGAGTTAGGTGGGTGGCAACAGTGATTCATCCTGATATTAAGGTGAGATTCTAAGGTACATCTCTCATTTTAGCGACACGTGTCAGGCTCTGAGTTTGGAATTTCCATCCTTAAGGGAAAGTCATTCCATATGGTTGTCTCTCCAGAAAGCATAAGAATTGTTGGCATTCTGCTGACATCCATTTTCTTTTGTTCCTTAGATGAAGGTCAAAGTTTCTGTCCAAAAGACACATCAATACTCATTAAATAAATTGACTTATAATTCCTAATTTGTTACCTCTCAAATGGATGGAGATTGAGGGTCTCCTTGTCCACTCCCAATGGTTCCTTTTGAATTACCTGGATAACATCTGAGCCCCAGCATTAAAATAGTGACCTTGGGCAGGGATCTCCCTCCCGGTTCAGGCTTTTGGGAGCTGCTGTCATTTGCTGAATGTAGCACACAGCCGTGTCACCCCTGTGCAGAGGGGATAGAGAGAGGACCATGGCGGTGATGGCTCGGAGTCCCAATCCAAAAAGTGCACTCCCATGCGGTACCTTTTTAAATATCCCATGGGCAGAGAGCAGCTATGATGATTCCCGTGAAACAGATAAAGACACTGACGTATACAGAACCCAGTGACTTGCCCAAATCCACACAGGTAGTGAGCACTTGTCCTGGAACTGGACTCGAGTCTTTTGCTTTGAGTCCTTGTCCATCGCTTATTAATATTCCTGTCCTTCTGGAATTGCATGGGACAAATGTCTCCACTATGTATGTATCCTTACAAAATCACTAGTAAAACACCGGCATGCTTCATTCACATATAAAAATGTTTTGGATATTTCGAAAGTAAAAACATCTCCACCCACCCCAGCCCCCTGGAAATTAAGATGTTTTTAAAAAGTGTTTAATGTACAGCTCTTTATTGAGCAACTACTATGAAGAAGGCACTGTGAGATTTGATGATAGGCCACAGCCCCTGCCCTCCAAAAGCTTAATCTCATGGGGGAGCAGAGACATGTGCACACATCATTACAATCGTAGATATTCTATTGGAAGGATCTTAAAAGTTAGTTCATGTGGTCCCTGATGTAGTTTTGGAATATAGGTGAGGTTTGGTGAGGTGAGGTCCAGAGCCGACGACCAAGAAAGAATTCTTGAGGCATCTTTGGTGCAAAATGGTGGTTTATTAAATCACAGGGACAGGACCAGCCGGCAGAAAGAGCTGGGGTTGTGAGGGTGGCTGATTATATACTATGGGGTTGGGGGAGGTAAGGAAAAAGGGGACGTTTCGAGAAAGAACTTTCATACGTTAAAGAAGACTCACAGGATCCCGGAGGCCTTGGCGTTGTCAAGTTAAGGTTGTTTACCCCTCTAGTAAGGCATTAACAGTAAGATAGTTGGGAACTTCCTGGAGGAGTGGAACATTCCTCCTATCACGTGTCCTTGTCAATGGGCTGCAGGTTTAAAAGAAATTCAATTTTATTTACATTTCCTTCTGCCTCAGCCTCCCTCAATTTTATGGAGTGAAGGGTGATGTTAGGGCTTCAGGAAACTGAGTGTGGTTCTCTGGAAGTTAGGCTATTGATAAGAAAGCTTCCTTGTAAATCACTAGGACATGTGTAAACTGAGGTAGACTCAGGTCTTGCAGGACTGCGACCTCTATTGTTAACTATTTGTTTTTCCTTTCCTTAGCTTGAGGGCAGTCAGGAGTACCTGAGGAATGTCACATATATCCCATCTGGGGGGGAGGGGTTGTGGGGTGTCAGCTTCTGCTTTGTCCTCAGCTAGCCTTCTATTCCCTCATCAGTCCCTGCTCTGGTCAGAAAAGGGCCCCAAGACCCTGGCAACCTGCTGAGGTCACAAAATAATTTCGTGAAAGAGTCCCTTGGCTCCCTGTCTGAAGTCTTCTCCCGGCTCCTCCCTGCTGTTCTTCAGCACAATTCAGAGTACATTAAAGCCACGCTTCCCAAACTGTGCACCAAGGAACCCCGGGGCGCTGCGGAAGAGTTTACATTTCTGAGGGAAACACAGCCATACTTGATACCACCAGTGCCAGGAGGTTCACAATTTCAGCATGTCGTATCTTTCCAGAGCTGAGTTTTTGCCTGTTGCTGTGCCAAAGAGCGAGTAACACACACACAAAATACCACTACGGGACAGGAAATGAGGGTGTTGGTGTCCACACTGGTTCCAAGGTATGAGAAGTTGTGCAGGGCTGGGGTGCGCATATATCCCACTGGTAAGGAATGGTGGTTATTTAAGAATAAAATTCAAATACCACAGTTTTCCTTCAATTTATCTATGTAATTTTTTCAAATGGCTACTACGTTGTAAGAACATAACACCTAATAAGTTGTGTGAAGCTAACAACTTAAAACTTGGAAGAGGAACGTCCTTTGGCTTTGAGTCCTGAGAGAAAGCTGCTGAGACAAAGAGAAAGTCTAGGAACCTCTGCAGATGAAAATCTTGCTCCTGGAATGGTGCTCCAGCACCTTGCTGTCTCCTGGGAGCTGGTGAGAATCCCAGAATCCTCTGCTCAACCCAAACCAGAATTTGATTTTTCACCAGGCCCCAGGGCCCCAGGGCATCCTCATTCACTCGATTCACATTTGAAAAGCGCTGCATTCAGGGTCCTAAGGGCAGTATAAGCAAAGCCTGGGACTGCTGGCTCCTAATCAGACCACACAGTATCTCCCGGAGTCAGAATTCGGATCCACCCCTGACATTTACTAGCTATGGATCTTGGGTTATATTGTAAACATTGAGCTTCAGTTTCTTTCCCTGCTGAGTGAGAATAATGACCAGATCCTGGCTCTTTGAGGTGCTAATAAAAGTTAAATGAGATAACACAAAGTAGAAAGCCTGGCCCAGAGTAAATGGTCAATAAACAATTTTTTTTTTGCTTCCTGGGTCTGTGGCTCTAGGGCAGGTGATTTGTCTTTTTTTTTTTTTTTCCTGCACATTGAAGGGTCACAGTTGCAGAAGAAACCAAATCCGACCGATGATCACATCTACAATAGCCAAGCAGTTAGAAACACACACTTTCCAGGTCTTGCACCAAGGGGTGTTGCCTGGAAATGTGTACAGGTTTGTCTTAGGGATTTCATTGTGTCCCTACAATGAGATCAAACACTGCAGGCAGGCCCAGGGGCAGAGGACGAGGACCTGTAGAGCGATTTTTGTGTGTGGTAAAATACACTCGGTTACCATCTTAACCAATTTTTTTTTTAAGATTTTATTTATTTATTTGAGAGAGAATGAGATAGAGAGAGCATGAGAGGGGGGAGGGTCAGAGGGAGAAGCAGACTCCCTGCTGAGCAGGGAGCCCGATGTGGGATTCGATCCCAGGACTCCAGGATCATGACCTGAGCCGAAGGCGGTCGCTTAACCAACTGAGCCACCCAGGCGCCCCCATCTTAACCATTTTTAAATGTACAGTCCAGTGGTATTACACTGTGCAATCACCAGCATCCACCTCCAGAACTCTCTTCATGTTGTTAAACTGAAATTCTATACGCATTAAGTGATAACTCCCCATTCCCCCTCCCCCCCAGCCTCTGGCAGCTGCCATTCTTACTGTCTGTCTCTGTGAATTTCACTACTCTCCGTAGTACTTCATATGAAGGCAATCATACAGTACTCGGCTTTTTGGGACTGGCTTGTGTCCTTCAGCATAATGTCCTCAAGGTTCATTCATGTTGCAGCTTATGGCAGAATTTCCTTCCTTTTTAAGGCTGAATAATAGTCCATTATGTGGATACACCGCAGTTGGCTTATCTGTCTGTCTGTCTATGGACATTTGGGTGGCTTCCTGCTTTTGATTCTTTTAAGCATATACCCAGAAGTGAAATTGGATCATATAGTTATTTTATTTTTATTTTTTTGAGGAGCTGCCATACTGTTTTCCCCTGCCATTGTACCATTTTACATTCCCACCAGCAGTGCACAAGGTGTAGGATTTGGTTTTGAGTTGTTTTCCAAAAGCAGCACGAAGAATGGCCCTGCCTGATAGACAAGGGCACATTCTACCCTAAGTCTGTGAGGTCCTCAAGCCGGTGACCCTGCCTCACTCCTACTGGATCCGCTGCACACTCAGGGCGGTGCTGGAAAGTAGAGGAGCCCAATACAGGATTGCAGACTCAAAGGGAATGTTTCCAGCCAGTCTCTATTCTTGTCTATCCTGAAGACCTTTGTGGCAGAGTGCAGCTTTTCTTTCTACACACCACCGCCACCTGCTGGAGAAAGTTCACATTGCAGTTGCCCGGCAAATGTTAGTGCCGTCAATACCTCGCAAACGTTGGTTTGGAGCCTGCATATTCAGATTTTTGTGATCCTTTAGATAGATTGAGACTTATTTCTGCTTTGTAAAAATTTTTAATTAGAAAAAAAATGTCACAAATTAAGATAATGGGTGCACAAAAAGTGTGTGTGTGTGTGTGTGTGTGTCAATGTGTGAGATTGAACCAGGATGACATTCTACATAATGAGAATAGTTTATATGGAGGGAAGCCCTGTAAAGAAATGGAACATGGCAAAGTGTGGACAATGGTATGAAAAGATGCAAAAGGCCAGGCAGGACAGGGCCATCCTTGAGGCTCTTTAAAAGTAGCCACTTAAGGGCACCTGGCTTGGCTCAGTGGGTAGAGCATGTGACTCTTGATTGTGGGGTCCTGAGTTCAAGCCCCACATTGAGTGTAGAATTTACTTTATAAAAAGAAGGGGCCACTTAATGCAGGTGATGTTCTAATTATAAAGTATTTATTCATTATACCTCTAATTCTACCTTAGCTGCAGGAAAAAAATTAACGAACACCACCACCGTTAATCGAGTTTGGCCTCTTTATATTCCTATACAATAAAACCATGACTTTTGAAACCTAGAATCAAGAATCTAGTTGTTAGGAGCTCCTTGGTGGCTCAGTTGTTAAGCATCTGCCTTCAGCTCAGGTCATGATCCCAGGGTCCTGGGATTGAGTCCTGCATTGGGCTCCCTGCTCTGTGGGAAGCCTGTTTCTCCCTCTCCCACTTCCCCTGCTTGTGTTCCCTCTCTCGCTGTGTCTCTCTCTGTCAAATAATAAATTAAAAAAAAAAAAGAATCTAGCTGTTAAAAAATTTAGCTTTTCAGTAGTTCAAACTGACCTTCCCAAAATAATAGTCTAAATTCATCCTCTCACATATGAAATATCATCTCCACTCCAAAGAAGTCATACTGTAGAATAATAAGTCTAAAGCCTAAATGTGTATCTATTTCTTCTGCAATAACTATTCCAAAATACTCTGATTTTGGTCATCATTAATAAGGAGAGAAATGGACAAGAGCTTTAAGTCTGGCTTGCCTCAATGGACTATTTATTATATAGGTTAAATAAGAGAATATAAAGCCTGAAAACATAGTAGGTGCTCAAGAGAAATTTGTTTTCTTTCTCATTGGACTGGAGTTTCTTTTCCAATCCCCCATCTGTACCCTACCTCCCTGTATCCGTACCACCAATGTCCTAGAGGTGCCCTAGGTGATGGGGTGAGTCCTAGGGGTCTATCATTCATAGCTCCTAGGGTTCAGCCAAGCAAGCCAGGAAGAGGGATTGTATGAGTAGAGAAGAGGTAAAGAAAAACAGGGATGAACGCCATCTCATTTGAAAACAGGTGTCACCTGGTAAGAAACAGCTAGGAGAGGAGGGGTTTTTGAGAAGTCATCCTAAGGGCCTAGGTTCCACAGCACCAAGCACGTCAAAGGAGGTCTTCAGTGGGCCAGGAGGGCAGCAAACCCAGGGGTCCCTTGGGGGGAAGCAGGGGTAGTTAGCTGCCAAAGAAGGCAGGGCTTTGGACTCAGGCAGACTGGGGTTCAAGCACAAGCTTCCCCAGTCACCAGCTATGTGGCCCCATGCAGGACAATGAATGCTCTTAGCCTCCATTTTCTCTTGTTAGAACAGGAATGATGATTCTTACTTGTGATGTGGTAAGGATACAATGAACTAACATATGAAAGCCTATCCAAGACAGACCTTCTCATAGGACATGCTCAAAATGTGTTTGTTCCCTTTGGAGAACACCAGGTGCCCCTCTTCTCGCTTCCCACTAAGACACTATTGACTGATGTGAGCAATAATTTATAGACATGCACATACACAAATCAGGCTTTCTAGAGGAAATTTTAATTGTGATCACACCTTTAAATGAATGGATAAAGCCTCACTCAGGCTTTATCACATCAGCCAGCCAGGGAAAAAGTAATAGGATAAGGAGCAAAAAACACCTTCCCAGTGTCCCTAGAAATCTATGCCATGGGTAAGAGATAACGCCCTTACTTTAAGAAGGCTCCTGGAAGCACTCAGTCTTGTTGGGAATATAAATAACCATTTACTGAGTACTGACCATGTTCCAGGCACTGTGCTATGAGCTTTAGGTGCATTTTATAATGTAGTCATTCCAGCCACTGTTGTGTGCACTTAATCACTAAAGAAGGGGTTGTTTGAAGGGTCATACGACTAACAAGCTGAGGAGCTGTGAAGGAAGTCTGATAATCCTGGTGTGGTAGGGTACCCAGGGCACTCACAGGAGTCCTCCTGAGGGGCACCTAAGAGCACACTCACAATGCAGGGTGGCTTCTGAGCCCTCTGACCACCCTGTTTCATCTCCCTCTTCTCAGTGAGCATGGTTGCTGGTCCTCTTGGATGGTGACCTTGACTTACAGTGACCGAGAATCTATACCAATGTTGTGAGATTCCCAACTAGCTCTGTCCACCCAGGACCATGACCCAGATGCTGCCCCTACCTGCTGGGTTCCTGCCCCACCTGATCCCCAATCATTGCTTACTAGTTGATCCAAACCAAGCGGAAGGAACAGGGCATGCAAATGCTATGAACCCTGGGACTGTGGATATTTCCAGCAGCTGAAGCTCACGGAGCAGGTGAGGGAGGGGCAAGGAATAAAGCAAGGCAGGAGGCAGGCAAGCACAGATTCCAGAAGGCACCTAAGCTCTTCTTAGGCACTCAGTGTTCCAAATGTAATGGGAAGCTGGAGTCTTTAGGCAGGAGAAGTGACTTGATTAACTTTGTGATGAAAAATACCTCTCTGGTAGTTTTAGTGGCTATGACTTTGCATTCATCTGTCAATCTATATTTTTATTCCTTAATCCAGTAGGCTGTTTCTAGGTGTCTAACACAATTTGTATTACACTACAAATGGCATTTATCTTAGAAAATGGAACTCAATTTATGAGTTGATTTAAAAATAAACTATTCTCCTCCTTGTTAAGAGCTATGGGTTCTCCATCTGGGTTGTCATAGAATGGACAGTAATAAGTTTACCTATAAATGAAAGAACAAAGTTATCTGAAATTATGGAATTTTACAAAAGAACAAACAGTAGAGATATCCTAAGTCAATTGTTCTCTGTATTAGTATTAAAAATGTCCCATTTTCATATGAAAAAACTTAAACTTTTGGAAAACATTGTTTGAAAAAATACATAACAAGAAAAAGTCACCATGAATTCAACAATATTAAAGGCATATTTTTTTATTTACAACACCATCCACAAAAATTAGGGAAAAAATATATCTTTACATGAACATAGATGTGTGTGTATGTATGTGAGTCATAGGCCTTCCTTTTGTAAAGTCTTTGTATGTAAATAAAACTTTATCCAGTTAATGATAGGGAGTAAAATAAAATATTAAAAACCATAAAATAATTCTAGAGGTATGTTAGAAATAAGCAGATTCAGTAATCTAGAGACCAGCAGGCTTGCCCCTTCCATCTGCCCCAAAATACAAACCCTAAGGCATAAAGACAGTGATAATACACATAGATCAATTTATCACCAACCAGAATCCATAAGCTATAAAAGAAAGTAAAGCTTTGCATAGTTTTGAATACACAGTTTGCAGAAACTTGAAAGTAAACATTGATTGTTGGGGGGGGGGTTGCTAACTTCTGAAATAAAGAGCCCCAAGTCTCCGTGGGTTATTACAGGAAAGGATTGCTTCCTGTCGCGCTGCAGTGCAGTGTGGGTTGATGGCCCTGCAGGAGGATTGGAGCGGGGGAGGAGATTCTTACTTCTGCTCAGTCATTCAGGCACCTTCCATCTCATGGTTCCACTCACCCCTAGCCTCAGCACCCTCCACCGCACCCACTGCACCCAGCGGCTGATGAGGCCACAGAGAAATTGTTGAGAATTGTACTGAAGGTTTTGGGAAAGAGCTGGAGACATATGCCTCACTTGCCCTGCATTCTATTGGCCAGACATTAGTCACGTGCAAACCCTACATGATTGCAAGGAATTCCGAGAAACAAAGTCTAAGCAGAGGGCCAACAGAAAAGGAAACCAGTTTGACAAACTGTCTGCCTCAGCACCCTTCATCCCCCCTCCCTCACCAAAATGTGTAAAATCCTAGAATTAATATCCTCATCCAAAAAGGACCAAGCAGGCCCCAGCCGAGAGTTTCAAACAGCAGTCCTCAAACGGGACATGCCACCCATGTGTATCACAAAGATTTTCCAAGAGGCACATGGACACAGGACACTCTAAATGACTCCTTTTCCCAACTTTTACCTTTACTCTCTCCCCCAAAACTGAGCTGCCTGAGAACTGGTCTGCATGTTTGCAGGGGTGTCCATTTTCCATCTCAGTCTGCAAAAGGAAAGCACGCCACGAAGCGTCAGTCAGCGGTGGAAGACCCATCTAAGTGCTAATCAACCCCTTCTGTCTTGAACATTTTGCTGTGAAGGGTCAGAATGAGGTACGTGAGCTTCCTTCTTGTTGCTTTCAGGAACTCCCTTTCTTTGGGGGGATGTGGGCAACGAAGTCACCCACCACCCCACTCTCTGATGTGCCCAAAGAAGAGAATAATATCGACAAAGGCATGCTATAATGAGTGTTTCCGTTTTTCCAAGTGGTGAATGACTAACGTGTAGATTTGTCATGGACAAGTTGAAGCGGGAGAACGAGGTTCTTGTCTCACGGAGTCCAAGAATGAATCTCGTGTACAAAGCAGAGGGAGTTAAGCGATAGAAGTTTATTAGGCAAGGATACCGGTGGGAAAAAATCTCTCAGGAGTGAGGTGTTCCGATGGCGTTGTCACTGAGGGCTTACAGGATTGGTCTTCTACAGAAAGCTGATCAGGGAACTTAAATCTTTTGGACTTCTCTACTGGCAGCGTCATGGATTGAGGCCTAGTGATAACATCTTTAACGGCTCACTTTTTTTTTAGGGTCTGGTTATTTTCTGTTGACCACAGGAGACTGTCATAAATAAGACTTCCCCCTCGGACGCCTAGGGCAGGGTGGTCTGGTGTGTTCCCTTATCTCTGGTTTCCTAACACCTCCACTTGTTGGGATTTTGTGAGCCTGATCATGGCGCCCCCTCTCTACCTCTCCCTACCTAGCCCCGCCTGTCCCTTTTTGAGAGTCTGTATAAAACTTTTTAATGTACCTGAAAAAATTGAGCAAGTGAGTAACTCTAAGACTGCCTGGCTTATAGATCTTTCCAACTTGGGTCATACTTTTTCACTGGCAACGAAGTTGAAATAGGACCTATTTAAACTGTCAGAATAACTATTTGGTGCTAGATTACCAGTGCTTATTTTTGGCACATTACCCACAGGAAGTTCAAAGATTTAAAGAACATAGCTATAATAAAACTTCGTCTATTTCCATACCCTTATTTCTGTGACCCAGTTTTCTCATTGTTTCAATGCCAAAAATGAGAGTATATCATTCCAGCAATAAATAATATTCATCAATGGGGCCATAATCTAATGAGGAAAACAGCTTTGCTGTCTCATTAAGAAATGCATCAAAATTGTACATTTTATGGCTAATAATCTGTTTACCAAAATTTATAATATAATGATGTTGCTTTGTTCTATTTTGTTCTAATCATAATTTTACACTATCCTCATAATTAAGCAGTAGTCCCTATAAGAATTTGTCATTAAATATCTTTTGGTCTCAGATTTTGTACTGCTGTGACTTTTTATCTTTTGGGGGGTTTTTTTCTATCTTATCTTTCCATTATGAGAAATTTGGAGAGTTTACATGAAGTGACGGTGACTAGATTAACTGGTTTTGTCTTCATTTTACATCTCTTATAAGTTCCATATGTATCTTACCTGATCATTTTTCAGTCCTTTACCATATGTTCACCTCCTATTTTTTTTATCTTTAAGTTTTAGCCTTTTCTGCTCTAAACCTAAATTCATCCAATCATTTTCAGTATTATTAGTTTTCTCACTCTTTTATTAATAAGGTCTCTTAAGTCTTCTTTCATTTTTCCTTCAATTTTATTCTACTCTGTTTTTAACTACTTCGTATCTTATTTTTAATTTTTAGTTTCCAGTTTATCTTCAGTCATCTTTATTCATTTTCATCTTTAAGATTCTCCTAACCAGGTGACTGCCTTTACACCAGCCTGAATCCAGCAATGGTTTCTCTTCCTCCTGGGCAGTCGTGCCCCCATCCCCCTGGTATGTGGCTCAGCAAAGGGCCAAAAAGAAAGGAGCTGAGCAGGAGATGAAGAGGAATTCAGTACACCTGAAGTGAAAGGAATCTTGGGGGGGAACTGGCTGCAGGGGATACCGGAGGGAGAGGTGGGGGTCAGGTCATACACACCCCAGTTCTCTTCCTAAAGCATTCCCCAGAGTTAACAACTCTTTCTGTTCTGGAAACACTTTATTCACAGCTGGAGCCCAGCCCTCACTCATCGCGTTGTTTGGTAGTAATTCGTTCATAAAGCTACCTCTCCACTGGGTGAGAGCTCCATGGGGACCGAAGACTGCAACTCCGCCAAGGTTGCATAGTCCCAGAACACAGCACAGTGAAGGGATTCCATCAATACTGTCCAATAAAACAATGAATGAATGGTGCTCCAAGCCAGGAACAAGAGGCATGGATAAAGAAAATGAAAGGGGCATGGCACGTGTATACATTCAAGGATACTGAGAACCCTCATCCTACACATTCCACTGAGAAGCCAATAAAGAACAAACATCTCACAGGACTTCGTTTGCTCAGGATAAACCCAAGGCCCTCTCTGTTCTGCTGCTATCAGTTGTTAGCATCAACTAATAAACCAACATCTTCCTAAGGTCTTATTTGATGATCGCTATCTAGACTCTGCGGTTTCTGTTCTTTTAATAACTACAAATTTCTTGGATGCCTGGGTGGCTCAGTAGGTTAAGCGTCTGCCTTCGGCTCAGGTCATGATCCTGGGGTCCTGGGATCGAGTCCCACACCAGGCTCCCTGCTCAGCAGAGAGTCTGCTTCTCCCTACCTGCCCCCCTGCTCCTGAGCTCGCGTGCTCTCTCCCTTTCTCCCCCTCTCAAATAAAGGAAATCTTTTTAAAAAATAACTACAAATTTCTTAAGAATCAGGACTTTAGGATGATATTCTAACTGAATTCAAGACACACTCCCCAATCTTCCTTCACTGAAACACTGCATTGGCCCTGAGATCTTTGCTTCCCACATTCTCGAAGCTTAATTTCACAATACCCACCTATACCACCAAAAGTAATGCTAAGTACCGTTGGGGGTAAGAACGAATAGACCATGAACACTTCAAGATTATGTGATGGGGAATGTCTAGCTCTAATGCAAACCTTCTTCTGAGCTCCTAACCAGCAAATCAAACTCCTAATTATGTGTCTTATAAACCACATGTGCAAAACGGAATAACCAGTTTCTACTCTGTCCCCTAGATGCTTCCTCTTCACCTCTCCCTTCCATCCTGCCCTCATGCTCATCCATCTCAGGAACTGCTGCCTTCATGTGCCCTCATTCATGCAGACACTCCTCCCTCAACACCCCACCCCCGGTCTGTTGATTCTACTTTCCAAGTTACAATCAACTCTGCCTACCTCCCTGTTTCCAACGCCACTCCCAGCCTGGCCTCATTCCTCCCCACCTCCATGCTCTCCTTATTAGCTTCCCGGTTGTCTCTCTTTACCCCTTCTAGGCCATTCTCCAGCCACAGTGATCCTTGTAAAATATGAACTTTATCCTGCTGAAACCTTGGTAAAAGCTTTTCAACCTTCTCCTTACCTTTAGAATCAAGCTCACAATCTTCAATCTGCCTCTAGGACCACAACATGATTCAGCCCTTGCTCTTCAGAGAGCTTCATCTCACATGAGCCTCTCCACGGGTCCCTGTGCTCCTGTACTATGGGCCTTTCAGCATTTTACCAACTGGGTGCTTCTTGTTCATGTACTGTCACCTCTTCTACCTACTCTTCAGTTTCTTAATTCCTCTCTACCCATCAGATGCCGCAGCTGCTCACCTACCAACAGGAGTGGAAGGAGAAATGGCAGCTTGTGTTTTCAATGGTGTCAACAACTGAAGAGAAAAGATTGTATCAGTTCTGGACACACACACACACACACACACATTCTGTCAGGCCAAAAAAGTAAAACATATTTAATGAAACTTCAGGGAAGCAGGGTCTTTTACTTAGTTAGGAATAGGCTTCAGAAGTAGCAAAAGAAATAGTAACTTCACAGTAACTCAAAGAAATCATTTCTTTTTCTCACACAACAGTTAAGTCCCATTACTGATTAGTAATGTCTGTCGTAAGTGAAGAGGAGACGTGGTAATGATGAGATCACACTCTGATATTTGTTTCCAAGGGATGTTGTAGTGGTTCGGTGACGTAATCAGGGACACAGACTCTTTCTATCTTTCTGCTCCCCTACAGTCAACATGCTGGATTTCATTTCCATGCTCATCACTGCCTCATGGACCCCAAATGGCTGCTGTATATCC
This sequence comes from Neomonachus schauinslandi, assembly GCF_002201575.2. Taxonomy (NCBI): domain Eukaryota; kingdom Metazoa; phylum Chordata; class Mammalia; order Carnivora; family Phocidae; genus Neomonachus; species Neomonachus schauinslandi. The sequence continues at coordinate 61,363,760 of NC_058414.1, forward strand.
AGGCTAAAGCCAGTATTCCAGGCAAGAAGAACTGGAAGAGGCGACTTTATATCTCATTAGCAAAAACTGTGTCACCTGGCCACCCTTAAATGGAAGAAAACCGGGCAACTGAATGTTAACTTTCACAGCTTCTTTAGCAAAGATAAGGCAAGGGGAAAGGGCTTCAAAATAGAGGTTGTGCCTGCCTGTGAGCATACTAGGGATAATCAATAGAAATTAATGGTGCTGTAATGGCAACATAATTAAATGGTGCTATAAATAAAATATGTCTTTTCCTATACAGAATGTCATGGACATTGTCTTTTATTTAGAGTTCTGTCTTTATTTTTTTTTAAGATTTTATTTATTTATTTGAGAGAGAGAGCACAGAGGGAAAGGGAGAGGGAGAAACAGACTCCCCATTGAGCAGAGAGCCTGATGCGGTGCTCGATCCCAGGACCCTGGGATCATGACCTGAGCCGAAGGCAGGCACCCAACTAACTAAGCCACCCAGGTGCCCCTAGAGTTCTGTCTTTATTATATTTATCAGGATTTCTATAGTTTGTCTCCCAATATTTCCCCCAACTATATTTTCTTCATAGGTTAAGGCTTCTTTTTGTATATATAATTTTATATTTAGTACATAATTTTATATTTAATACATAATTTTATATTTATATATATAATTTTAACAATAAAACTATTCAAGAACCTATGCCCTGTGTTTGACAATAGAATACACCTATACAGAAATGTAGCAGCATTATCAGAACGAGAATAGTATTCTCTACAGCCTGCCCGCTCTTTTGATTCCAAGAAGATTCAACATTCATCCCCCTAAAAACCATCCCCATGAAACAGGCCGTGGAACTCAGCAAGCAGCTCGTGCCCCTAAAAGACAGCAGGTGGCAGTACAGTATAAGAAGTGAGTGTGACCCAGTCCGATAAGTCAATGCCACAAAATTAAATCCGTGTAATTTGTGTGTGCCTTACCCACAGCCTCGTGCCACCAGTTCATCATAGCTCCAACCTCATCTCCAGAAATGAGCAAGGCAGGATGCCCTTTCAGTGACATGTTTCATTTGGCTTATTAACATTCAAATTCTTTCCACAGTTTGGCTATTGCGGACATTGCTGCTATGAACATTGGGGTGCCATATGTGTTCACTACATCTCTGTCTTTGGGGTAAATACCCAGTAGTGCAATTGCTGGGTCATAGGGTAGCTCTATTTTTAAATTTTTGAGGAACCTCTACACTGTTTTCCAAAGTGGCTGTACCAACTTGCATTCCCACCAACAGTGTAAAAGGGTTCCCCTTTCTCCACAACTTCTCCAACATTTGTTGTTTCTTTCCCTGTCCATTTTTGCCATTCTAACTGGTATAAGGTGGTATCTCAGTGTGGTTTTGATCTGAATTTCCCTGATGGCTAATGATGATGAACATTTTTTCATGTGTCTGTTAGCCATTTGTATGTCTTCTTCAGAGAAGTGTCTTTTCATATCTTCTGCCCACTTTTTGACTTGATTATTTGTTTTTTGGGTGTTGAGTGATGCTTCAACAGATGAATGGATAAAGAAGATGTGGTCCATATATACAATGGAATATTACTCAGCCATCAGAAAGGATGAACACCGGGCGCCTGGGTGGCTCAGTTGGTTAAGCGACTGCCTTCAGCTCAGGTCATGATCCCAGGGTCCTGGGATCGAGTCCCGCATCGGGCTCCCTGCTCTGCGGGGAGCCTGTTTCTCCCTCTCCCACTCCCCCTGCTTGTGTTCCCTCTCTCGCTGTGTCAAATAAATAAATAAAATCCTTAAAAAAAAAAAAAAAAGAAAGGATGAATACCCAACTTTTACATCAACATGGATGGGACTGGAGGAGATTATGCTAAGTGAAATAAGTCAAGCAGAGAAAGGCAATTATCATATGGTTTCACTTATTTGTGGAACATAAGGAATAGCATGGAGGACACTAGGAGAAGGAAGGGAAAAATGAGGGGGTGGGGAATTAGAGGGAGAGATGAACCATGAGAAACTATGGACTCTGAGAAACAAACAGGGTTTTAGAGGGGAAGGGGGAGGGGGGATTGGTTAGCCCCGTGATGGGTATTAAGGAGGGCATGTACTGCATGGAGCACTGGGTGTTATATGAAAACAATGGATCGTGGATCACCACACCAAAAATTAATGATGTATTGTATGGTGACTAACATAACATAATAAAATTTAAAAAAAAAAAAGCAAAAAAATAAAAATAAAAAAAAAAACAACAAAATGTTCAAATTCTTTTCAGATGGAAGACTGTTGACTGAAAACACAACTGTGTTGTCGAATGCAACATTGCCCCCAGGCATTTTTAGCCTATTTTTAGGAAATGATGAGATCACACTCTGATATTTGTTTCCAAAATTCTGGATCTTGTGTGACCTCCACGGGTCGATGTTTGTGGGACAGAATGGCCTAGGTAAACAACCTACTTTTAAGGGTGAAACTCTAAGGTTGAGAGCCGTATTCCTTTCTTCTCCAGGAATTTTGAGTCTAAAGAAACAGAGACACATATGAGCAACCAAGTAGGGTTTTTTTTCTTTTTTAGAAAAGTATAATGATACTTCAATCTTTAAATGTACACTTCTTTTTCTGAATCAACTGAGATTTTGACACATGAAGAGATATTGAATTAGCAGAGAATTAGAGGAAAGGCAAAACTAGGTTATATCTTCATCCGGGGATGATACATTGATTTGAACAGAAGAGAAACTCCAATGCATCTGAACCAATTGCATGGAGCTCTGTGTTGGGAAAGCTTTTCAGGCTGTGTCTGGACTTGGTAAGAAAAGGTACACTGACTGATTAGTAATGTCTGTCTTAAGTGAAGAGAGGAGGCATGGTAATATATTTGTCACATTTTCTAACTCTGTCTTACTCTGGTTTGGTGTCATCTTCAGCCATTACATTTTTGAGGACCTATTTTATATGAACTACTGTGTTGGTTGCAAACACAAATATGAAAAATTGGGGGGGATGGTCTCTGCTCTCTCAAAAATGATAATATAGTAAGAAAGAATGAAGATCTATGTACTTTGAAGCAGAATCACTGAAGGGTCATAAAGAAGCAAAATAGAGCATGCTGAGGGTTAACCAGGGTAAAAGACCATTTCTAGTCAAAGGGATCAGAACATATGACCCAGAGAAGATGAAATTATCTGTAGGGTCTTGAATAACTAAGATTTTCATAAGATGTAGAAGGAATTGCATAAAAAGAGTGATGTGAACATACATGAGAATAGGCCTGGTTCAGTCAGGAAATAGTTCCATGTGAAAGTGAGTAGTACAAAATAGTGCTGCAGGTGATAGATGTCACTTCATGAGGAACTTTGTCTTCTGGAAAAGACACAATTAATGTATTTTCCATATATTCATTCATTAAACAGAATCACCCAGTGATATATGCATGCTTTTAGGTCCTAGAACGCTTGAATTCAAATATCTTGACATTCATCTGACCTCTGAGTGTGGTTGGGGAGCAAAGGGGCAAGGGAGATCTTGTACAGGATATCAGGATATGCAGCCCTCTCTGTAAACTTGTCAGCCCTCATGGACAGGAGCTGAATCTCAGTCTGTGAAGAGCCCCCTGGATGAGACAGCAGACAATAAACTTCTCCAACCGGGGAGTACGCATATTGGCAGACTTGTTCTTCATGTTTTTCTTGATAAAGCCTCTACTGTTGGTCATTGGAAGTTGGTTTTTCTGGAGCTAGGAGGTGTCTGATGTGGGAGGAAATATCAATCCTTGCTATGAAAAGCCGCAATTCCTAAGGAAGAAATCTGGAGCTGGTAGCAGAATTCCAGAGAAGTATCAGTGACAAAATGTGAAAACTGATTTGGAGAAATAAAAAAGATAAATGACTTTGAGAATGGGTGATGAAAAAAATGGGGGTAGCAATAACAGAAATATAGACATCAGGAAGAGCATAGTATGGGAGCTGGAGAAGAATTTGAGAGTGAGGCTTACAATATCTTCAAGACATTCAAATGAAGAAGACCAACAGGAAGTTGGGAATGCTTGTGTAGGCCTGAGAAAGCGATAGGGACAGATCTGTAGAGTTAGATTTCACACAGATGGAGTTGGTGCTTAAAATCCTGAGAAAAGATACAATTTATGGGAAGAAATCTGAGAAGTCTGATGGCATGATCTCGGGAAAAGACTATGAGAAGGAGAAGTGTTTAGCCACTAGTCCAGCAGTAAAGTAAAGATATAAAGACAAATCAGGAGAGGGCAGTGCTCACAGGCAAATGGAGGAGAGCTTCTAGATGAAATGGTGTGGGCAACAATGTGAAAGGCTTCAAAAAATTCAAAGGGAACAAGCCTGTGGAAATGTCATTGTGCTTAGGCACTTTGGGTATTTATCCACTTGATTGTTGAATTTCATTGTTGATTTTCTACAAGAAAATCAAATGTAAGCCTAGTTTGGCAGTAGAAAAATGATATGGTTCAGTAACGGAAGTTGGTTTTAAAGAGGAAAAGAAATATGTCTTCCTCTAAGAAATCAGGGACAAATAAGAGGATGGTATAGAGTCAGATACCCACAGGGGAGGGAAGCTAAATAAATAAGGAATGTTTTTTCCCATAGACTGTGTTTTCTTAATGCTCTAGTTGAGAGGACGGGCAAAAGGAAGCAGGAAGTTGAGGAAAGAGTCATCCACTTGGATTAACTGATGGGAGGTGAGGAAGATGCATTCGATGAGCAATGGTCCATGAAAGACTGAGCTACAGGTGTGTGAGTGGTCATGTTAGCTCAATTGTGGGGCTTCTCCTAGCAACGCTTCATGGCAAAGTTTCAACAAAGGTCACAATACTGGCCCAAGTTGGAGAGGGACACCACCAATCTGGTGTTGGGAATGATCATGCTATGGTTGCTGGTCCTGCCTACTGTGTTGGAACCGTATGAGAGCATGCCAAATGATAGAAGATGCATAATGATGGTGAGCAGCCTCAACAAAGAGGTACATCAAGTCTGCAAGCAACACAGCGTGTGGAAACAATATATACTCCTGTAATCAAAGGAACTGTAATCAAAGGAACTCAACTGAATCCTCTCTCTACCCTTTTCCACTAGCTCTGCAAATGTTCTGCAAAAATTTGACTCTTCTGAGTCTCAATTTATTGATTAACAATAAGACAATAAGGCTTCCCACACAGGTTTATTAAGAATTAAATATATTATGGGGCACCTGGTTGAGCTTGAACGTCCGACTCTTGGTTTTGGCTCAAGTCATGATCTCAGGGTCGTGAGATCGAGCCCTGCATTGTCAATCTCTGAGCTCAGCATGGAACCTGCTTGGAATTCTCTCTCTCCCTCTCCCTCTGTCCTCCCCACCCCCGCCCCTGGCTCACGTGTACATGCATGGATGCTCTCTTTTTTTCTCTCTCTGTCTCAAATAAATAAATAAATAAAACCTTTAAAAAAAAGATTTAAATATATTAGTACATATTAAAGTGGTTGGGACCTAATGGGTTCTCAAAAAATATTAACTAAAATTTAATCTATTGGGCTCGAGCAGTGTTACATAATTTCAGTTTTTAGCAGCTGTAATTGGATATTTGTCTCTGTTGTTACATTTACTTAATATCCTTTTACCATTGTGTCTTAAAGTTTGGAATCTTTTTATACCCAGTGGGTCATAAGAGATGCTAAAAGGGCAATAATCATAAATGAATTGTTTCCATAATGGCTGGTTTCTAGGCAAGGTGCTTCTATAAAGTACAGGTCAGCTGAACTCTTCCTCAAGTGTAAAAAACAAAGCATGTCATAGAACATTCACAGAGAATCCAAGTTGGACATTAATATACACAGTTGAATACAGCATTCTGTAGTTATTATCACTTGCTATTCCCCAAAAGCAGTTTTTCATGTTCTTTAAATATAACAAAAGTATAATGAATGCTCATAAATCTCCTAAATTAGTCTCTAAACAACACCACCAGGAAAGGCCTATTATTGACACCGATGATACTGTAGAACCTTCTCTGGCCCCAACTGGCTTTGCCATGGGCACCTGGCGCTATGCCAGGGGTCAAACGTGGAGCCAAATCATTAATCCTTCACCCACACCAAACTCCCAGTCCTAACACATCCTCACATTTTACTTGACAGACTCCCAATAAATCAAGATGTCAGCCCAATAGGTTTTTTTTTTTTAACTGGAAATGGATCAAAGAGTGTAATTGATCAAGTGAAGTTGGCAGTCAATGAGAAAATAAATTCAAACTTTGCAGGTAAGTAAATGGCTTTCCATATGTCTTAGGAACATGGATTTTTTTTTTAAGATTTTATTTATTTATTTGTCAAAGAGAGAGAGAGAGAGAGCCCAAGCAGGGGGAGCGGCAGGCAGAGGGAGAGGGGGAAGCAGGCTCCCAGCTGAGCAGGGAGGCCAATGGAGGACTCGATCCCAGGACCCTGGGATCATGACCTGAGCCGAAGGCAAATGTTTAACCAACTGAGCTACCCAGGTGTCCCAAGAACATGGATCTTTATGGAAATCCTATACTTCAAAAATAGTGGTTATCAACCATCTCCACTTTTCCCCTCTACTTCACGGGGATTAGAAATCATAACAGTGAGAGTGCTGGAGTGCCTTCCCTATTTCAAAAGCTCAGTGGATGAGCTCATGGTAAGGCTTAACTGGCTTGTGGTAGAAAGAGGTAGGAAGAGTAAGAAATTAGCATTCTCCAAGCACCTATTAGTGACAGTCACTGCCCTACCCACGTGAGGTTAGTATTACTACGAGATGGAAAAACAAAAACAAAACAAAAACAAAAACAAACAAACAAACAAACAAAAACAAAACCCCCAGAACACCTGCAGACTTATTCTGGGCAGAGGTGTGGTGGGAAGAGGAAGAGAACAATTTATACTGCTCTTTTCTTACAAGGACTGGTCCTGCCTAAGAATTGGATTCTATTATAAGGTGGCTGTGCTTGGATTATATTACAAAGAAAAAAATACCATTTTGAAGCTTCTGTCAGTTCTTTGTGCTTCTAGGAGCAGGACCCAGAGTAAATGCCCTTTCTGTGGCAGAGTGAGTTCATCAGCTTTAAAAAATGCTTTGAGCTTGTGTGGTGTAGGGAGTACGGGATAGATTGCTCTGTACATTCACAGGAATTTAAAGTTCAAGAGGGGGAAAGGTCTTGGTAGAAGGAGAGATCCAAGAAGATACAGGGAAATCTGTGTCTAAGGAAGACACTGCCATGAGAAATCCTCCACAAAGGGAGACTAGCTGATATTGTTGTTGGATTTTTAATTTATGTAGTTGTTCTGCTGTGCCATCATTCAGGCAAAGTCCATTCTAGGCCATAGGCTGGTGTTGGTGGAACTTTGGAAAAATAAAGGGATTCGGTGTGGGAAATGAGATGGGATGAATGGGAACAGATGAAGGACAGAACTGTAGATGTAAGACGCCGGGGGTGGTCAAGGGTTGAGAGACGTGGAACATGAGAGCAAGAATGAGCCATAACAGATAAAAGATGGAAGCCCATGATCTCCAAGGGTGCAGGGAAACACAGGTGAAGGGAGAGCTGAGGGCGGGGATGTCAGGTTTCCAACTGAATGCTGAAATACACATTAAAGATTGAAGTGCAGCGTGAGGCAGAAATTGGTACCTGGGAGAACAGCCAGGTAGGTAAATATTATTAATGAAATTATTAGTTAAATTATTAACTTCTCTTTACTAAAGTTAGAAAATGCGAACAACCTACCCGAGGTCATAGAACCAGTAAGGGACATTGCTCTCAAACTCAAAAGCCTAACTTCTTTTTACTACACTCTACTCTTTCTCCAAGAAATAATAGCAACTATTTATTGATACACTTACCATATTCTCAACCCTGTGCTATGCTGAGCCAGAAAGTATTATTACTCTCATTTTATGGCTAAGGAAACTAAAGTTCAGAGGGATTCCAAAACTTGCTAGAGCTCACAGAGCTAACAAAAGGGAGCCAAGATTTAATGATAGGTTTTTCTAGCCCCAAAGTGTCAGTTCTGAACCAACTATATAGCTTAGCCTGGAATGACATAAACAGAGTTGATAACATAGGTGTTTACCTACAGACTAGCTGGTATTATGGGTTACTCATACTAACAAATTAATTGATTGGGTTTGTGCTATAGGGACAAGGTGGTTTTAAAAACACCTACCACCTATACAATCAGGAAGCCAACTGAGAAGTTTGTTATGCTGTTCATCCTGATGATTCAGGACTGAATCGGGCCAAGCATAGGGAAAATCTAACTCTTTTCAAATGAATCCCAGAATTCTGGAGAAGAGAAAGGTGACTCATACAAGAAAGTCCTTTAAAAGCATCTTTTTATTTGCTATAAGAATATAATCTGGCATTTCTATACAATCCATCATGCAAAAAACATGGTAGGCATTTTACAAGCAAAGCAGAATCTCAATATCTGTACATTTGTTCAATCAACATATTAGCCAAAGCTGAAAAATAGCATCCTGGGATAAAAGAATGCAGAAAGAGCCAACTTTCTTCCCTAGAGTCATGGCTTCTAATGTCAAGAAGCACAGTGGAGAAAGCACAGCCACCTTGATGCCTCAATGCCTAAGACTGAAAGTATTGGGGGAGATTTGAGGAACATCACCGAAGATCCACTGGGCCGCCAGGAGGCCCCACTACCCATGGGCAGTGTCACTCCTAAATGGTTCTGTGAAGCAAGCATTGAGGCATCTATACAAACAGGGAGGAATTACGTGTGGAGTTAACCTACTTCAGGCGGAACAGACAATGTGAGCCCGCAGAAGGATCCTTTTGCTCCGGCACTGAGCAGGGAGTTAAGAATTACAATTGCTTTCCTAACAAAAAGTCACAGTGATTTTCCTTTTTGTATAGTAATTAAATTTCCCTGAAATACCATCGTCAAGCACGTTATAAGTAAATTGCTCAATAGCATGGTGGACTAAACTCTGGAGCTGGCTCAACTTGCATAACTGTGGTTTACTGGAAGTGAGCTGGGGCGAAAGAGGGAAGGAGAGCACACCAAACCCTTTACAATCAGACCCCAAACGCTGTGACCATCAGCCCAGGGGTTGCAGGGGTTCCTGAGAGTTCTTTCTGGATGTGGAAGGTTCCTAGTTACATCGGTCGTGCTCCCTATTACTCACCGAGTTCAGCAATAACAATCCAAACCTATGTTATCCTCAATCTTCACCACAAAAGGCTGTGGGTATTATGAATCCAACTTTCTAATTAAGCAAACTGAGGATTTTAATGGTTATGCCATTAGACTGAGAACGTGCAACTAATTATAGACGGGACAGAATTGGTGATCAGGACTGCCAGACAACAAACCTGAAGTTTTCCACTGCACCAGAGCATTTCTGAAGGGATCAAAAGCTATTTATGGCCTTGAACATTTCCTTACCATTTTGTGTGATTTTAGTCCCAAAGTAAAAAGTCCAAGAGAGATTCAGAAGAGCTAAAAATGCCGCAGTGAAGAGAGGTGAGTTATCAACTTCCATTCCAGCAAGAGCTGTGAGAGCAACTGAGATTCCAAAGGGCCTCAGCTATAGGGTCTGCTAGAAAATTGATCTGAAATTTAACTTAGAGGTATCTCCAACTTAATGGAGAAAAATCCGCAAGTAAGGGATTCAAATTAGGTTCAGGAATTTACACCCTCCCGCCCTAGGACCACAAGACCAAAGGGACATTTCCTCGGGTAGATCTCAAACCTGGAGTCTCTGAGGCATGGGCATCCCATTGATTTCTAGCATTGTCAAATGTAAGTGAAAGTAACAAATTAGAAGAAGTAGAGCCAAAATGTATCTCCTACAAACTCTCACATCTCTAAAGGTACAAAATGAGGCCACCGGGCATGAAGCATGCAATGAAAACCAAAGCAAGGGTCTTTATTTTTGACTTGTATCAGCTTTGTGAAGCCTCAGTTCAGCATTCTCCATGAACTCAACTGCTCATCAGTCTTCTTTTCCCTCTGCAATTGTTACATTCAGAAACACAACTTTTAACTTTAATGGGTTTACTTTGAAAGTTACATATTTACCTGTATTTTAAATATTATAATAATCATCGTATTTAAGAAATGCACCTCTTAAAACATCTTTTCCAATTTTAACTACAATAGGAAAAGATGTTTTTAGAAGTGCATTCCTTAAATACGGTGATTATTAAACCAATATTCTTACTAGGGCAAGTTAGCTTCTAGGGATAAAAGAAGTGTCAGTGGGAGGAATTTTCTAAAGAGGGTGCATCATTTTAATTTGGGTCTGATTTAGACTTTGAAAGATCTATACAAATAAAAGCCACATGAGACCACCCTCTTACTACCGGAGTCTGCATTGACTCCCAGATCCAGTGACGGATGGGTCCATAACAGAACAACAGAGGGGAAAATCACATACGGCCTTCACTTTGCCTCGGTGGAGTCGACCAAAAAGCACCAGCCCCCAAAGCCTCCAAAGGTCTTGGAAGCATATTCCACTGTGGCTGGTGAGTGCTGACAGGCAGAGGAGTGGGCCTCTCCTTCACTCCCTCTCTTCCCCTTGACCTATTTTCTGTTCCAGTTATGTGAGATAGTCTGAATTTTTTTCATTTTGATCCTCTGATCCAGCATCTTGTACCTCGCAGGATGCTCATCAGTTTTCTTTGGGACCGAAGGTGCGTAGGAGCTAGATGCATAAGCAGGGCGTTTAAAATGACGCAGAGGAGCCTTGATGACTGGTAGCCATGCAAAGGAAGACAGACAACCATTAGCCTCACCATTGACATGGCACAACCTAACGACTGTGGACAATTTGCTCTCCCCTAGACCTGTCTGTTTCCTTTCAAACCAGGAAACAGACAAGTTGGACCCTCACTGGGAATCTTACTGCAGATATATGAATAAACACATTCTCACCTTGGTCATTAACTTAAAATAAAGAACGACAAATTCCTAGAGATAGACAACGAGGACCCCAGAATGCAAATGTTTTTTGACAATGAGTGGATGGGGTTAAGGAAGTGAGAGGGGGCGACAGGATCACTTTTGGGAATAGCAAAGCAAATGCGGGCGAGCAGAGCCAGATGACAGATCAGCATTTAGCATTGGATGTAAGCTTTTAGGGCTGCAAAGTGGCGCACGATCCTGAAGTGATTAAAAAAAAAAAAAAAAAAGGCCATCACTGGGAAAATATTTGCCAAACACATATATAAAGGCCTTGTGTCCAAAATAGTTTTTGTAAAACTCTTAAAATTCAGTAAAGGGAAATCAACAACCCAATTTACAAAGGAGCAAAAGATCTGAACCGACTCCTCACTGAAGAAGGGATGCATATGGCAAGAAAGCCACAGTTGCAAATTAAAACACCAATGATATACACCACACACCTATCAGGGTGGATAAAATCCAAAACAGAGCAGACGACACCAGTTGCTGGTGACGATGCGGAGCAACAAGAACTCCCATTCTCACTGGTGGGAATGTAAAGTATTACAGCCACTTTGGAAGACGGTTTGACAGTCTCTTAGGAAGCTGGTCATGGTTTTACCACACGATCCAGCAGTTGTGCTACTAGGTATTTACCCAACTGATTTGAAAACTGACGTCCACATAAACACCTGTACATGAAATTTATAAAAGTTAATTCCTAATTGCCCCAAACCATAAGCCAGGAATTCCTTCAATAGTTAATTGCATGAACACGTTGTAGAACGTCTATACAATGGGATATTATTCAGTGATAAAACAAAATGAGCAGTCAAGCCACATAAAGACATAAAGTACTAACTGATTCCTCCTCTCTCTGTCCCCCGCCGCCGGCCCCACCTCTTCCCCTTCTTGGTCCCACTGGAGAGCGTTGTCAGTGAGACAGGGTAAGAGTGAGTAAAGGGAAAACCAGGTTAAATGGTCATTGCAAACCAATGAGATAGAATAATTAGGTAAGGGCGCCTGGGTGGCTCAGACGGTTAAGCGTCTGCCTTCAGCTCAGGTCATGATCCCAGGGTCCTGGGATCGAGTCCCCCATCGGCTTCCTGCTCCTTGGGAGCCTGCTTCTCCCTCTGCCTCTCTCTCTCTCTCTCTGTCTCTCATGAATAAATAAATAAAATCTTTAAAAAAAAAAAAGAAGAATTAGGTAAAAGGTATGAAGGACAGAGCTGGTGCTGAGTCCTTTCCTCAAACACTTGCTCTCAGTGAGGCGATTCTAACAGCACTTACAGGGCCGGCAAAGAAAGGTAATACACAGGTGGGTCGGCTTGAAGGGCGGAGACTGGGGGACAGATCCATGAAACAAAAGGTTACCCTTGTGAAAACCAGTTTCACAGCTCTCTTCCAGTATGATCAAGCAAAAGATCAGAAACACTTAAATATACAATCATAGGGGTTGGTTAAGTTCTGGTACATTCTTAAAATATACTACTGTGATACTATGGAAAAGCGATATAGATGTCTATTAATAAAAATAAAGGTTCCTGTAATCCTGTTAAGTAAAAAAAACCCAGTAACTGTAATCTAATCTCATTACAGTAAAAATGTATCCAAATGCGCATAGGAAAACCCAGAAGATCATACATTTAAATCATAGCAGTGATTATCTCTGAAGAGTACAAACATGGTTTTTTGGTTGGTTGTTTCCATTTTCTAATTTTTCTGTGTGGATCAGGTTTTGGTGATGTGACTTTTGAAAAAGAAACATACTGCTAAAAATTTCTTCCGTAGAATCATACATCAGAGATATTCTGCAAAATCATACGTAACAAAAAGCCAGCAAAACTGAAGTCACTTTGGGCTTTAGTACAAGACATCTCAGAGAGCTCAGAGCTCACTAGACTTTTCCCTTCTGTAGACTAATAGTCATTCATTGACTTCTTAGAGCACTTAGGTGTTGCTGATAGAACAGTGAATAAAACAGACCGAAATCCCTGCCCTCGTGGGATTTCCACTCTAGTGACCCCCACTGAAACTTGTCACTTCGCTTACAGAAGAAAAAAGTGTTCAGGTCTAATAAGGGACGCTAGAACCACCGTAACACCCACACGAACTGTGCCTTCTGAGTTGGGCTAACACGTAGTAAAGACTTGCAGCAAATGGTCCTGTAGCGACGTAATAATATACATGGGGAAAAAAAAAGGGGGTTTTTTTTTTTTTTTTTAAGACCTCAGAGCACTTAATTCTGTGTTTTATGGTAAACAGCACAAAACACTCTAGGAACAAATGTAAAAACAGCCCTGTTACCCTGGAGAATGGGGTAGAAACAAGAGAGGCTTCAGATTAAAAGCTGCTTGTTGCAAACGTCTGGGCTAGCTGATTTACTGCTCAAGTCACAATCCCTCTCCATATTCATTCTGTTTTCACTACTCAGCATGAACGCAGCCAAAGTATTATTGAATTTCCCACTTCTCAGCATGAAGACACATTTACCATTTGCCGGAATTCTGATTGTCTGAACAAAAACTCCCCTTGCCCCTGGAGTCGCTGCGAATAGAGTCGAACCTGCTGATAGAGACCGGCTCCCCACCAAGATTGTGGAAATACTTATATGCCTGCTGTCTCCCTTACTCAAAATGTTGGAAAAAAGAAAAATTCGTACAGGGCTGTTTTGTATGCATTGACTGCCTTTCCAGTCTGCAGGGGAACATGATGTGATGACAGAGCAAAACAGGAGAGCCAGGGATAAGGACACCATCTTGAATTCAGTGGAGACCTTTGTTCTGGGGCACTGGCGTGGGCTCCTGGGCCTCTTTCATTTGCCTACTGGCTATTCCAGAGATACTGGAAGAGGATCTGATCCTCCCCCTTTCAACGACTACATGCGTCCCACAGCTGAACCCAAGCAATCGTGTTAAAATCCACCTCTCCTTTTCCCGGGGTAGAGAAGAAGAACCAAACTGGGAACAGAATCCCCTCCCCTCCATATGCTTGATTATTAGCCAGTTGGACCTTTTTTCTCTTGAGGACATATTCACAAAGTCTGCTCTCATCTCTTAGAGCAATTTACTTCGTGGAAAGGGTCTAATTAGCTAATGAAGATTTGATGAAGGCACATACCGCTCGCTGCACAGAGCCTGAACTTGGGAGAGTCATTATCTATATTACTTTCAAATGTACTTAGGAAAAGAAAAGTGCAAGACTAAAATCGATACATCACCATCCTTTATTTCACAATTACACACAATATTTGTTTCTCATAAAAGCAATGCTCTCTGAGGGGTTTTAATCCCTGTTCGTTTAAATCTCATCTTTCTCGTAAACACCACAGTTCTCCCAAAAGTGTGTATGATCTTCTCCCTTTCCTCGGCCATGACCGACCTATCTGTTTTTCCCTCTCTGTTTCTGTCTGTGTCTCTGTCTTTGAGACCATTTTACTTGGTGGCTACTTTTCTTGTGGTGTGGGAGACGTGTGTATAGAATTATTCTTCAAAAATAGATTCAGACTTAGTCCTAAATCAAATCAATATAGTTGTTAGTTCAGGTATTGCAATGTAAAAGAGGGTTTTTAAAACACTTTAAAATTATATTAGTCTACTGTTTCTCAAAGTACCTTTCAATAAAGTTGTGAGTGTAATAGGTATTAATGGGAGACAGGGAGTTTCCTTAGTCAAATTTAACTGGGTTTAAACTACTATCTTCGTGGCAGGACTTCTCAGACACCTAAATAATGGGGATGTGTATTAGGAATCCCGAAGAAGAGCCAACAGCATGTGGTTTTTCTCCATTTTATTAGGCTGGGGAACTCCCTTTACAGGGGCATCTCACAGAGTGTTCAGCAGAAAATACTTTCAGAAAAGACTGGCCTAATTCCTTATTCTTATCTTATGGTGTCATATCCTATACTATCATAAATCCCTACTTCAGGACACCTTGTTGTTTTGCACTGAGAGCAATCACTGGTCCCCACCTACTGTGGGTCCTGCCTAATCTCCACGAGTTAGTAACTGTGTGAGAATCTCATGTGTGAGAATCTGTCTCTGTTCTTTTGATCCTCTCTGACTTCATGGTGATCTTCTGTAACCACTCACACAGCAGCAGCAACTCTGTGTGGAGAATGTCTGAATCTCTGTTGCAGATCACCACCTCTGAGGGCAGGAACTTGGTCCGCTCTTAACTTCTGAATAAATTCGAATATTAGCACCTTCTTAAAATAAGAAGTATTGGACATATGTTTTCTGCCCTTTCAAAGATAATGTCGTGATATGACCTTTGGGGGAAAAAAAATTTCCATTATAGACCTTTTCTATCTGCATTCACACATACACACACAGACACACACAACTAACAAAATAAAAAATAGTCATTTGTTGCCTCTGAAATGTTGTTTTACATGAAGAAGAAAATCCCATTGCCATACATTTCATCTCTAAAATCAGTGTCTACTTGTGGTGTCTGTCGGAAAGCTCTTATAAAAAATGCACAAAAATCATTCACGAGTTTTGAATTGCGAGGGATTGGAAAGCTAACATCAGCTCCATTAAGGATGGAATGATGTAAGAACCGAGCTTGTGATTTTCATGTCAGGATTCGCCATGGTAAAATAGTTATGATTTCTGACAACACATTGTGTACTAGGCACAATGCTAAGAATTTAATGTGAACTAGCCTTTCACCCTCTCTACAATCCTATGAAGCAAGCACTGTTATCACCCCCTTTTGGGGCGAGGAAAACTGGGGCTTAGAGAGCTTAAGTAACTTGCCAAAGTCTACACAGCTGGTATGCAGGAAGTCTGGATTCTGGATTCACATCCAAGCGGCTCAACTTCGGAGTCTTCACCTGATATTTAAAGCAACCTTGGACCAAAGCTCAGAATAAGTTTTAATAACTACCATAATAAATTAAAAGAGTCAAGGGCGCCTGGGTGGCTCAGTTGGTTAAGCGACTGCCTTCGGCTCAGGTCATGATCCTGGAGTCCCTGGATCGAGTCCCGCATCGGGCTCCCTGCTCGGCAGGGAGTCTGCTTCTCCCTCTGACCCTCCTCCCTCTCATGCTCTCTGTATCTCATTCTCTCTGTCTCAAATAAATAAATAAAATCTTTAAAAAAAAAAATAAAATAAATTAAAAGAGTCAAAACAGTACTTCGTATTTACTCTCAGTATTTGAGTATATAATCTGTGTAATATACAGGATTCTTGAACATGCTCGTTAGTAGCTATAGTCACACTTCCCCCAAAGCAAAAGCAAGTCATCCCCCCCAAGACACACACTTAATATAATTTGTGGTAATAGCTCAGGAAGGAATTATATAAAGGTCCTGGCTAACAGGTCTCTTAAATAACTGCTTTTATCTCTTCCTTCACTTATGCCAGGTTGGAATGTTGACAGGAATTCCAAAAGTCACAGCCACTCTTGATGAGCAATCAAGCCAGGTAGAGCACTAAGATCTTGGGTGAAATGTTTAATTCAGTGGTTCTCACCCTGGCTGCATATGAGAACCACCTGGGGAGCTTTTAAAAATCCCAATGCTCAGGGGTGCCTGGGTGGCTCAGTTGTTAAGTGTCTGCCTTCAGTTCAGGTAATGATCCCGGAGTCCTGGGATCGAGTCCCTCATTGGGCTCCCTGCTCCACAGGAAGCCTGCTTCTCCCTCTCCCACTCCCCCTGCTTGTGTTCCCTCTCTTGCTGTGTCTCTCTCTGTCAAATAAATAAATAAAATCTTTAAAAAAAAAATCCCAATGCTCAGATCGTACCCCAGATCAATTAAAGCAGAATCTATGGGGGTTAGTCTGAGACCTCAGGAGTTTCTAAAGCTCTTCAGATAATTCCACTGTGTGTGAGTTTCAGAACTACTGTTTTGGTCTCTCCAAATGTCTCCTTCCTTATTGTCACAAAGGAAACAATAGTGCTAATGTTTAGCACACACTGAACGTGTTGTGTAAACTGTAGAGAGCTAGCCAACGTTGCTGCTATAGTTTGATCACGACAAACTGCCTGGGGTGGGGAGGAGTCTTTGATGCATCTGTTAAGGTTACATGTGGTCTTCAGAATTATGCTCTTTTTTTTTTTTCCTCCTGTCCACCACATTTTGTTCTTGTTGGGTCTACCATGAACACAAAAGCTCTGAGAAATGAAAAGGCGTTCTTTTGTTGGAGAAAGCAACTTCAGTGCTATCATTTGAGGATTGTAAGAAGACCCACACCAAGAAGAACCAACCCTGAGATTAGCCATTGTTTTCTAAATAAATCTCACATGTGGAAAAGGAAAAAATAAGACCCAAGAGCACGTTCCTGATGTCTGACTGAGGGGTAAAATAAGAGTGAGAGCCTTGCAGGCAGAGATCTAGGTTTAAAGCCTGCTTCACCACTCCTGTTCTTTCTTGGGCAAGTCACTTTGCCTGTAAGCTCCATGTTTCTCCTCTGCAGCCCAAGTGTAACAGTGCTGCCCATCTCGCAGGGCTGCTGGGAGGACTCAGCCAGACTGGGCATGTCAAGGATTTCCTACAGTGTCTGGCATAAAGAATGCCTTCAGTCTGTGATGACCTCTCCGAAGATCGCCGTAGTGATAGTGATCATATCCAAGGGTAACTCCCGGTGCATAAAGTGGGACTAAAACCCTGAACAGACAGAATGCCAGAAGACTTCTAGGACAGGCGCTGACATTTCTTGCAGGACTGATTTTTGCTCTGCTAGTTAGGGTCTTGCTCAGTTTGAGATAATCTGCCCTTTTGAGACAATCTGCCTGTTCCTTTATGCCTCTGGGATTTTTCTCCCCTCTGGACTCTTTCTAGCTTCTTTCTGGGGTATCTTTTCAGATTATCCAGAATTCCAAACCAGGCTTATGTCTGATTCTGATGACCATGTCAGCTGCATTAGCTAATTTGGCATGAATCAGTGGCATTTTGAAGGTGAGCTCATGAGAAAACACAAAATCAGCCAAAAGACTCCTCTCAATTAATAAATAACAATAAATCAGCTCCACAGAGGACTGAATCAAGAAGGGTCATCCCATTCCCAAGGCAGAAGCACACCCTTTAAACCTCCAGCAGTTTGGCTGAATTGGTTTTCCAAGCTGGTTTTTTCCTTAAGGGGCAAGTGGAAGAAATTAATTTGTTTCAACAGAAAAACAGACTTCGCTCTTGTTCATTATCTAGGCTTCCCATTAGGGAAGGGAAAAATCTAGGCTTTAAAAAATGAAAGTGGAACATATCAACCTTTTAGAAACCCAAGGTTCTGCTGTTAAGGAGACAAGTAGCTTGGTCTCTGTCCTCTATACTTTTCAGTGTTTTTACATCCCTTATTGCAGCCACCCCCATCCTTGGAAGGGGCCAGATTCAGTTCTGTCTCTAGCCCCCTATGATGCGGACACACGCTTTCAGTTTCCCACTTAGAAAACAGAGCTGAGAAGTCTCAGTGCAGAGAGCTGTGCTGAGAAGGAATGGACTCATGCATCGGAGCAGTCAGCATGGTACTGACATGCAGTAGGTGCTGCCTCCTCTCCATTTCCATCCCTTCCTCAGATGAAGATCCTACAACTCATGAATTAGCAGGAAGGTTTGCAACTGCCAGGAAAATTCAGTAGCAGCATACTTTCCCAGTTAGGAATTCATCTGTCTTCTCAAGACACAAACAGCATTATACTGAGGCCACATTGCTCGGTGTCTCTACCTTTTATAGAAATACAATCTAGCAACAATGACCCAGCTAGAAAATCATTCATAAACCATGCACATTAGATGTACTGTTGTCTAAGGTAATGATCTACTCAAACTCTTCAAGGTGTATTTTATATTAAAACTACAATAATGAGGGGCACCTGGGTGGCTCAGTCGGTTGAGCATCTGCCTTCAGATCAGGTCATGATCCTGGGGTCCTGGGATCTAGCCCTGCATCGCATCAGGCTCCCTGCTCAGTGGGGAGTCTGCTTCTCCCTCTCCCCCACCCCCCAGCTAGGGTTCTCTCTCACTTGCTCTGCTCTCTCTCAAATAAATAAATAAATAACCTTAAAAAAAAAACCACAATAATGAAACCCATCATCTACATTTTAAAAGATGCTGGCTTTCCAAGGACTTTACCTCAAGAAAATGAGGCTTAATAATCTATGGGTTCCATATTTTCACCTCACAGAGCAATAAGCAGCTACCTAGAAGGAGCTGAGATGACACTGCACGAACCAAACCACTACCTGGGATAGAAAGGTGACCCCGTCAGCATTTCCAGGTCCCCAGAGGAACCTGTGTCTGTAGGGAAAAGATAAACCACATGGTTTTGTTGCCCTTCATCCAGCCCGAAGCTGTTTGCTTCCACCTGCAGTTCTCAACCCTGGCTGCACTTCAGATCACCTGGAGAGCTTTAAAGTTTACTGATGCCTGAGCCCTCCCCACAAGAGTCTCTGAAGCAATCCATTATTTTAAGGTGAAGCCCAAGTTTCAATATGTTTATCATGTCCACTGATTTTAATGTGTATTCAGGTTGAGAAACACTGGCTTAAGTGCCAAGTTTGTTTTGAGACTAAGTCAACTTATACTTCGGTATTAAGGGATGCCTGGGGCAGATGGCAAGGTCTTATCATTACATGCAGGGGCTTCCAACCCTTGGCCACGTGCTAAGATCTGTGACAAGAATTGAGCCCATGAGGGATGCCTGGGTAGCTCAGTCGGTTAAGCGTGTGCCTTCAGCTCAGGTCATGATCCCAGGGTCCTGGGATCAAGTCCTGCATTGGGCTCCTTGCTCAGCAGGGAGCCTGCTTCTCTGTCTAATTGCCACTCCCCCTGCTTGTGCTCTCTCTCTCTTTCTGACAAATAAATAAATAAAAATCTTAAAAAAAAAAGAATTGAACCCATGAAAATCTACTTTGAGAACAGGTGGTGTGGTATTATTACAAGAGAAGCATGGGTTGGGACAGCACATCACTGGGTTAAGCTATTACTAGTTGTAAGATTCTAAGGAGATAAACTATTCTGGGACTCGGGTTTTTTGTTTTTGTTTTTGTTTCTCTGTAAAATGGGAAGAATAGTAACCACCTTGCATGGTGCTGTGAGAATTTTCAAGGGGGTGTAAGTGAGATAATGTATATACAGTACCTTGTAAACTTGTGGGCTGCCAGTATGTCGTAGGTACGTGGTATGTGCCCACCATTATCACATAGCATAGGGGACGAACGGTCATCATTGAGGGCCTTTTAATGGTGTCCTCTTGATGGATTTCTTATTCTAGTGTAAAAAAGTCATATAATTCCCCACACAACTGGATATTACTGCATGAAAGTAGTTACCAAACAATGAAGAGATTAACTTAATAAATTTATTTGTGAACATGTGGCAGAGAACACATCATTCTGATTCATGAAAAACTAATTCTCCAAAATGTGCATGTATATAAAGACATATATATCAGCTACCCGAGGGAACCACTTTGCTGAAACTAAGTGCCATTTGAAGCAAAGCAAAAACATCAAGCCCACATTCTAAACTATTTATACAATGTACAAATATGGATGTTCATAGATCACTCTGGGCAAAGCCTAACCATGAATGTGAATGAGTGCTGCAAATCCTGGCTGGATGGGAAGTGTGACTTAGACAACCAACCAGGATGAAAGAAGTTTCAGTCCCTGAATTCTAATCTTGATGCAATTAGGAGAATAACAAGGGCACTTTTGATTCTTAAGACTCTTTGCATTTATTATGCTGAGACATAATAATTCTTCAAGTCACCTTCATTGGAAGTTACTCTTAAATCACTGATGCCCCAGTTTTTTCAATGCTTCTTTATGCTTTACCCAATAGATAATTAATCCTGGCTACAAACCTCACGGGGATAGGGACAGGGTGTAATGCACACTTGCATCCCCAGAACCTAATCACGGAACTGGTAACAGTTGATGCTGAGAAATATTTAATGAATGAGTAAACTACTCTGCATCACACTCAGTAACCTTCATACATCTCCCACTTACTAAAGAATAAATGAACCCCTTAGAATACACACCAGCTGGCAAAGTTGACCGGCCTCTCGAGACCCTGATGGTTCCTCTTTGCCTCCACAATGTCTTGATACCCAGATTTGCTGCCCACGGTTGCTCCAAGAAGAGAGCCAGCAAGTTCCTTCCCTTTGAGGTCTCCAGCCTGAAGCCTGAACACTCTTACTTTAGACAAATACTGTAACCTCGGCTCATTTCTACAGGTCTTCCTAGAGTATGGAGAGGCACTGAGGTATGGTGTTCGAACCCCTCTCCCTCTGACAAAGAGGTGAAAGAGGAGGAGCAATTAAGTAAGGCTGGAAAATAAGCTCTCTTTTTATGCAAAGAATGGCTGGCTATTAAATGCCCTGCAACCTGATGATTTAATGATTAATGGTTTCATTTGATAAAATTACTATTTTAATTAATTAAAAAAAAAGAACAAGAAAGTCCTCCCTCAAGGAGGGATCATCTTCAATTTAGCTCTTTCATTTTGTTTGCCCCAGCAGGCCCAATGTATGTGAGGCATGCTGTTTCAAACGAGAAAAATATTTTGGAGAAAAGCTAAGTCTTTTTCTTGAGCTTTTTCCATCCCTGTGTGCAGTTTTCCACACATGCATATGAAATGGGAAGTGTAAGGCTCAGTCAGTAACTCTGCCCTTTGTTCATACCAACAAGGACGTATCCCAGAAGAAGCCTGCAAAGCTAAATTTCACCAGGTTTCTAGAGCTCTGAAATGCTAAATCAATACATCACAAATGGGCTTTGATCCAGTCCATAGTAAGAATGACAACCGCCATCCCTCAAACTGAACTCAAGATAAAAGAATTACAAAGAGAGCACTCACTGGAAACTTCACTTAAAAGACAGTGAGGAATCCCTCCGCACCCAGAGCTGCACCTGGAATTAGTGCAGGGGAACCTGGTCTAATCCCCAGGCAGAATAAGAAAGGTGGTTACAGTCTGGACTATTTGACATCGGTCTTTACCCATGAACAATGAAACTCAAGCAAAAAGCATAGGCTTGCCTTGTCTTGCTGCCTGCTAACTTCGGGCAAGCTACTTATCTGATTATGTTTCAGTTCCCTAATTTGTGAAATGGAGATAAATACCTTCCTTAGAGAGTCGTCATGAGGATTAAATGAGGTAATACATGTTAAGAATCTAGCATTATCCCTGATAGTTAATAGATGTGCAATACATATCAAAGTATTTATTGTTAAAAACCTGTATTAGGGAGATCAGAAGTTATTTTTTGAAGTTTACCACTCAATAACTTATAATACACATAATACTTCGTCTCGGTTAAAAAAAAAAAAAAAAAAAAGCATAAGCTTCCTAAAATGTCTTCAGACCTCAGAGCTGGTCAGTTCTCTTCTGAGGAATCCTCTGGATGAACGTTTTATCCGTAGTCCCCTAGAACAGGACACATGACAATGTCATTGCAAGCCAGGTGGCATCTCAACACACAAACTTTTTCTACATCAGGCACGGAGATTAGAAGCAGAGCTACATCTACTGCCCACAGTAGGATGCACGCCGGCAGCCTCACACACGGAGGAGCCGTCAGCCAAGTGCATCAGCGAATGGGGATGGTACTGTACCTTTCCGTCCAAGGATCACTTCCCAAAAGTGATGTGACTGAAGTGCCCTGGGGAATCTGCTCAGAAGTAAGTCACTGACTAGGCTCCTTCGTTAGCGGTCATGGCTGTGAGTGGTGCTGAAGCTCTGGGCCACTCCTCCAGTGAGAGCCAACATGTCCTCAGCTCTCCACCATTTACAGCCCACACATGGAGTGTGATTGGGTTCACAGACCTCATGGGGCATGGTGGAAGGTGGTTCTAGAAAAAATCAGCTGCAGGTGCTATTACTTTACTACGTAAGAGTCACTTTGCTATAGATACACAAAGAATCAAGGAGATGGCCCCAGAAGAATTTCCCAGTTGCTGGAGCTTTAGGACTCCTTTGATAATTTCGGAAACCACACAAGCTGTTCCTTAATGAAGTGGTCTCTGGTGGCTTCTGGATTGAAGCATGTTACCAGCAGGACTTACTTCATATCTGAATCCTCATATCCCAACACCCATCTCTCCCAGTATGTTAGAAAGGGAAAACATTAAATTTCTCCGAAATATATGTAAAATCACGTTTACGTGGATGAAACCAAACAAAGCTGTCTTGGAGGACAGCCCTGGGTTTTTCACTTAAAATTCTTAATATATAATATTTTGAGCATACACAAAAGTATAGATAATAATAATGTCAAATTCCCATGTCCTTTCAATACAATTTAATCAAATCTTAACATTTTGCATATTAGCTCATAAATATATTTAAAGAGATTAAATGTCACAAATAGAGTTGAAGTACCTAGTATACTCTTCCAGGATACTTCTCTCCCCCCATCACACAAAAAAACATCATCTAGAATTTGATGCTTATTATCCCTGTGCATAGAAACACTCAGTTATTTTATTTGTATGCATCCATTAAATATCTAATATTTTTGCTTGTTTTAAAAAGTAATATAAATTGTGTTTAGGTGGTATATATCTTGTTGCAACTTGCTTTTCTTGTTGGACATTACATTAAGCATTGTTAGTAATAGCAAAAAATGGAAAGCATCAATAGGAGAATGATTAAACATCCTGTGGCTCATTTATATAACAGACTGCTATACAGATGTTAAAATGGCCAATGTTTTTCAAAGAACTAGGTTTAATTTTGCATAGAATTTCTTTTGTCATATGTTAGCAAACTTTCTGTAGATTTTTTTTAAAGGTGTGCACTTAAAAGCAGGATAGGTCTGGTTTTTGTTTTCCTTATCTAATCAGATAATCTCTCCTATTTTAATACCAGAGTTTAAGCCATTTGCAATTATTATTATTACTGATATTTTTGGATTTGATTCTACTATCTAATTTTGGTTTTGTTTTGTATTTGATTCTACTATCTAATTTTGTAATCATTCTTTATTCCTTTTCTTCCTTTCTGCCTTCTATTAAATTGATACATTTTTATATTCTTTCTTTGTTGTTGTTCAGTTCCCAATTTAAATGTTACAGGCTATATATCAATTATTTTACTGATGATCCTTTGTGTTAAAAAGTTACAAAATTACAAAGTTCTGTCCAAACACAAAATAGATTTTAGCAGTCCTTAACTTTCTACTGAATAAACTTCCTTCCATCTATAGCTTCCATTTCCTATTTTAACACAAAAATTGGACATTATTTTTTTATAATTACTTGCTCAAATTTACCAACATGTTCTGTTTACTTGTGTGTATACCATTTATTTTTTTTATTATTTTTTAAAAGATTTTATTTATTTATTTGACAGAGAGAGACACAGCAAGAGAGGGAACACAAGCAGGGAGAGTGGGAGAGGGAGAAGCAGGCTTCCTGCAGAGAAGGGAGCCCGATGCGAAGCTCCATCCCAGGACCCCAGGATCATGACCTGAGCCAAAGGCAGACACTTAACGACTGAGCCACCTAGGCATCCCAAAGTGTGTATACCATTTGCTCTTGTATCTCAAGATACAAGAAGATACACCTTGGTTTGGGGTTCATTTTTCTTTCTTTCTTTCTTTCTTTCTTTCTTTTTTTTTTTTTGAAGTATATCCCTTAATCTTTCTTTTAATGAAGTCCGCAACTGGTAAACCATGTCATTGTATATCTGAAAATGTTTTTACTTTGCCTTCACTCATAACTAATAATTGAGCTATTTTAGTTATTATATATTGACTTACTTTCCCTCAACACATGGTAGATGCATTCTCATTGTCTTCTGGCATCTACTATTACCAATGCAAATTTTGCCATTAGTTGGTTGTCATTTTATTATAAGCAACCTGCTTGAATACAGCCAGCTTCCCATGGCATTTAAGAATTTCTCATTTTGAGGTAATTTTAGGCAATCTCACACAATATCATTAGATATGCATTTGGTTTTATTTAAGTATGTATGGCAATTGAGCTGCATTTTCCACCCAAGGTGAGTCTTCAGAGCCATTTATCTATCTTCCATGCTCTCTCATTTTTTATTGAGATATAATTCACATACCACAAACTTCATTATTTGAAGTGTACAGTTCAGTTACCATACTCACAGGGTTGTGCAGCCATCACCAATATCTAATTCCAAAACATTTCCATCACTATGAAAAGAAATCCCATACCCGTAGGAAATCACTCCTCATTCTCCTCTCTCCTCAAGCTTCTAGAAACCCCTAATCTATTCTCTCTTTCTATGGATAAGCCTATTCTTGTTATTTCACATAAATGGCATGATAAAATGTGTAGCCTTTTGTGCCTGGCTTCTTTCACTTAGCAAAATGTTTTCAAGATTCATCCATGTTGTAGAATGTATCAATACTTCAGCCCTTTAGATAGATAATAGATAATAATCTATTGTGTAGGGGCGCCTGGATGGCTCAGTCAGTTAAGTGTCTGCCTTCAGCTCAGGTCATGGTCTCAGGGTCCTGGAATCGAGCCCCGCATCGGGCTCCCTGCTCAGCAGGGAGTCTGCCTCTCCCTCTGCCTGTCGCTCCCCCTGCTTGTGCGCTCTCTCTCGCTCTCAAATAAATAAATAAAATCTTTTAAAAAAATCTATTGTATGGATATAGCACATTTGGTTTATATATTCATCAGTTGGTGGACATTTAGTTTCTCTCCACTTTTTAGCTATTATGAGTAATACTGCTTTGAATATTTGTGGACAAGTTTCTGTGTAAACATATCTTTTCAGTTCTCTTGGGAATACACCTACGAGTGGAATTGCTGTGTCATTTGGTCACTGTATGTTTACCTTCTTGAGAAACTACCAAACTCTTTTCCAAAGTGGCTGCACCATTTTACATTCCCACCAGCAATGTACAAGGCTAGTAATTTCTCCACATCATCATCACACTTGCTATTATTGTCACAATTCTAGTGAATGTAGAGTAGTCTGTCATTGTAGTTTTGATTTGCATTTCCCTAACGACTAATGATGTTGAACATCTTTTCATGTTCCATTTGTATATCTTTTTTGGAAAAATGTTTATTTAAATCCTCTGCCCTCTTTTTAACTGGGTTATTTATCTTTTTATTGTTGAGTTGTGAACATTATTTACATATTCTGGATACTAGACCCTTATCAGATATATGATTTTCAAATATTTTCTTCCATTCTGTGGATTTTCTTTCCACTTTTTTTTTTTTAAGATTTTATTTATTTATTTGACAGAGAGAGACACAGCAAGAGAGGGAACACAAGCAGGGGGAGTGGGAGAGGGAGAAGTAGGCTTCCTGCTGAGCAGGGAGCCCATGCGGGGCTCAATCCCAGGACCCTGGGATCATGACCTGAGCCGAAGGCAGACGCTTAACAACTGAGCCACCCAGGTGCCCCTCCACTTTCTTAATAGTGTCCCTTGAAACACAAAAGTTTTTATCTTTAACAAAGTTGTGTTATCGGGGCGCCTGGGTGGCTCAGTCGTTGAGCCTTTGCCTTCGGCTAGGGTCGTGGTCCCAGGGTCCTGGGATCGAGCCCTGCATCAGGCTCCCTGCTCCACGGGAAGCCTGCTTCTCCCACTCCCCCTGCTTGTGTTCCCTCTCTCAGTGTGTCTCTCTTTGTCAAATAAATAAAATCTTTAAAATAAAAAAAAAAGTTGTGTTATCTATTTTTTCTTTGGGTATTAGGTGTCATATCTAAGAAACCACCGCCTAATCCAAGGTCATAAAGATTTATCTCTGTATCATCTTCTAAAAGTCTTATGGTTCATGCTCTTTCATTTTTGATACGGTTCCCTCTCTATACTGTGTTTGCTATCAAGTCCTAAGGACTAACTTCCAACATTAATTCTCTTTTCAGCTGTGTTCCACATTGTTTTTCTTTCTTTTTTTAAGTTCCAATGACTATGTTTGTTTGCTTTTTAAAATTTCAGATTTTGAATTGCTTCTTTTGCATATCTCTGTTCTTGGGGGGTTTTTTTCTGCACAATTTTGTTGTATTGTTTTTCAAGGGTTATTATCCCTCTGTTTGGCTCTTTGAGTATCCTTAAACATGATATTTTAAATTGCTTGACAGCCTACACCAAGAGTTTATGGTAGAGGCATTTGAGTCAAGGGAGGCAACATGTGGTATTCCTGAGGTAGGAAGAAGTAGCGAGCTGGCCATTGTAATGAGTGATGTGAAGGGTGTCTGCTAGACAATGCACAGTTAAGTATGTCAAGTGTTTTGAGAACTACCCACTCCACTTCTACAGGGTTTGGAATGGTCAGAACTCAGTGCCTAAAACACCCAATTTAGGACCAGTTTAAACTGTCACATGAAGGCCAAAGACAAGATGGCGGCAACTCTGACTCATAAGCCTTGGAAACCTGGCAGGCCAGCAACAGGCCCCCAGCACAGCAGGTGGGAACCAGGTCAGCTCTGCATATTATTGTGGATGTCCAGAATGATGTCAGAGGTGCCACATGACCCAGGAATGTTATAACCTTACAGAGAAAAACAAACACCATCACAGCACACTGGAGTTGATTTGGAGCTGTTTTCCTCCTAATGTCTCTAGTCCTAAAAACACCAAAACCACAAGCAGGAACAAGATGAAAGAGGCTTCCAGAGACTACAGAGCAGAGTCTGGTCAATACTAAAAAGCAAGTTAGTATAATTAGTACAAATCCAAATTTGAAAATGAGTCTTTTCTGAAGGTGGTTGCCTTCTATATAGTCATAAATGAAATTAGATATTTCTCACTCACACATCTACATACCCAGTCTTATAGACATTAATGAGCACCCAATGTATGCTTGTCACCTTGACGGGCACTGGGGCAAAAAAAAAAAAAAAAAAAAGACAGTCCCCACCCTTGGAAAAGCCCCCTAACAATGAGAAAAGGGGTTTACAAGCAAATCATTATACGTCACTATTAATTCTACCTAGATGATTTGGAAGGACCACAAAGAGAAATTATCCAGAAGAAGAAAAGGGTAAGGAGTAGTCCAGGCAGAGTGACAATGGCAAGAAAGCTCAAGGGCTACTCAGTGGACAGTGAGTCCAATTTTTAGACTGCGGTAGGGAAGATACAGAAGTTGAGGTTGGAAAAGCAAATAGATATAGATTATATTTCATCTAATCTAAGATGCCACTGATTATAAAGTGAACTATTATTTCATGTACAACCAAGAAAAAAATGCTGCTCATTAAATTATAACACAACATTGCTTGCAAAACATTCCTACTGCAGAGGGACTAAAATGCAAGGCACTGTCCCTCTGAGAATGGATGAAGTTTGGCAATTCCCAAAAGAAGAAATGTAAAAGACAAATTAACATTAGAAAACAGATTCTTTTAAAAAATGATCAAATAAATGCAAACTGAATATGAATATAATTTTTTCTTATCAAATTGGTAAAGTATTAATGTTAGCATTAGCAAGAGCATAGTAAAAGGCACACTCACCACTAAAAGTATAAAATAATACTACCTTTCTGGAAATCACTTTGACAATAATGTACCAAGAACCTAAATACGTATAAATTCTTTGAGCTAGTAATCTTCCCTAGAGGAATCTATCCCAAATCCATGCATACAGACTCAGAAGATTTATGTACAGGAATATAAGGTTATCTATAATAACAAAAATGCAAGCTACATAAAAGCCAAATTTATCAATGAATATATAAATAAATTGTGGTATAATATGAAATGTTAGTCTCTGAAATATTTTTTAATATTTAAAAACATGGGGGAAATATAATATAAAGGTAAATTTTAAAGGGGAAGAAACAAAATTCTATGTAGAATATAATTGCAATCTAGGGAAAAAAAAGTATTTAATAAAGACTGGAAGGAGGGGCAATCTTGGTTAGCTCCAAGTGCTAACATTATTAACATTTTTCTTTCTTATAATTTTTGTTATTTTTCAAATTTGCAAATGTCCCTATTTATGGCCTCTCTTTCCTCCTAAACAAATGTGTTCTTCCCAATTTTACTCGTAAAAATTAAATTATCGTAGAGAAGCCTATGCATGGAGACGAAATGACCAATAGGTGCCCCTCATATTAAATAGTAATTACACAGGATCATCATGAATGCTTAAAAATTTCTGGTAAATGTTAGATGGTACCCAGTACAGATCATACATGACTTCCATATTTCTCAGTAGTAGAGATTAGCTGTGAGTCAGTACTATGCTAAATTTATAAGCATTATTTCTAATCCTTATCATCACACGGACAGATGAGAAACAGAGGTCCAAGCAGCTGAGTAAGTGCAGAGAGCTTGCACAATGTGAACAAGGCAAAGCTGGGATTTGAACTCAAGTCTCTCACAAAGGTTCACACACCCTCCCCTGTACCATCTGTCTCTCAAAGTTCTTCCATAGCATGTCCAGATGAACATCCAGGAAGAACAAGAATCTACTCTTTCCATCAATGAGCAGGAAAGATTATGAAACACAGGTAAGTAAATTATGTCCATTCCCGAAGGAAAATTACAAATCTTGATGACAGAGGCAGAGCTCTCTGATAATGTGGGGTGGACTAGATAGATAAGGGGCCAGATTCCCAGTTTATCAGCTGTCAAAATCAACTGAGAAACAGGTCCTTTGTGTTACCTGTGATTGCTAAGATTATGCTGCAGTGCCATTTACCCACCTGGCAAGGCAAGGCGACTTGCGGAGCTAGTGCTTGGAGCTGGTGAGCCATGAGAATGCTTCTTCGTGCCTGGAAAGAGGAAAAGAGGGGTAAGGAAAGGTAGGATCGTGGACAGACTTGTTGGACAGGTGAATACTGGTCTGAAACATTATCAAATGATCCAAGTGTTTGGGTCTGAAAACAACATTTGGGAGAAGGCTGGGTGAGTTCATGGGAGCAGCACATATCCCATGGTCCAGAAGAGCCAGGAGCTCAGCCTTTACTTCTGTGCGCGTGATGGCTCTTGGTCTCCTGGTTGGCAGGTTGGTATGTTGGGGACCAACACACCACAGAGCAGGGCTACACTTTAGATCCACCAGGCAAGTTTTCTAAATATAGAGTTGCCTGAGCGCCACCCCCAGATTCTGTTTTCATTGTACTAGGGTGGAACTCTGCATTAGTATTTTTAAAGTCGCCCAGATGATTTTTATGTGCATCCAGGGTAGAAAACTCCTGCTGTGGACGGAAAAGTTCTCAATTTAGAATTGAGGAATAGCGGGGGGCGGGGGGGCGGATGTCCCTATAGCCCCTACATGCTATTGGACCTCAAACAATTAACATGAGTTTTCTAAAGCTCAGGTCTTCATCTGCAAAAGGAGGGAAATGACAATGACCTTAATGTGTTCCGGTGAGGATGAAAGGGACCACTGTACATGAGAGTGTGCAGGAGGTCACACAAATGCTGGGTTAGCGGGGTCTGTGAGCTCCCGCAGTTGGCATCATAACTCCCACCGGGAAAGGGATTATCTATCTCTGTTCATATGAACGACTTCGTGGGCCATGAGGGAGTGACAAGACAGACCCCAGAGTGAGGATCAGGAAGGAGAGCAAAAGGAAGGAAGGGCTGAGTTGTGCATAAATATAGAAGTATGTGTGTGTGTGTGTGTATAAGTATATACACACAAACATACATGTTATATAGACACAGACATGCACATATATATATACATTCACAGATACATATATATATCTTATATATATGTATACAAATAGTTTTCGTTCATTCATTCATTTCTTTGTTTTGCCGTCCAGAGCAGGGCAAAAGCAGCCTAGACGTCGGAAACCAGCAACATGGCGAACGCCTGGAGTCTGAGCCGGCAGAAGGGCTGAGAACATTTTTAAACAGAAGATACACATGATTTACGGTTATCTGTGTTACACGTCCCCTGACCCTATGCAAACTTTTTGTAAAGTCTACTTTGCACACACAGGCCTGGTGTCTATGGAGGTTGTGTTCACTGAGAAACTGTCTGAGTCATCACAGTCATGCGAAAAGATAACAAGATGACCCGTCGACTGATCCACATCAGAGGAAGCAGGAACTTGGGGCTGGAAGTGAACCCCAGAGTCGCTGGTGAGATGTGGAGAAATACACCCAGGATGGTGCTTGAGACAGTTTCATTTTAGTCCTAAAGAACAGGGTACTACCCTTGACATTCTGTGTTGTTGTTAATTATTATTATTATTGGCCCTATAGGGGTAGTGGTGTTAATAGTGGGAGCAGGACTAATAGTAAAAACAGAAAACACAAAATTAATCCAAATACCTCAGAGCCACAAAAATGGTTAATTTGCATGAGGTGAGAGAAGCTATATCTGGCAAAACTTTGTGTCTCCATTGTCCAGGGCTTGTATATGCCCTGAATATCGGAGTTGGCAGGGAAATCAGAGGGCCCAAACCTGGCTATGACTGTGATTCTGAAGTCCCTGAGGTGATTTTTATAAATATGGCTCCCAGGGCCCTTTCCCTGAGCCTACTAAAGTGAAATATCCAGGGAATGGAGCTAGAAGTTTGCATGTCAAAAAGTTCCCCAGATGGGTCTAATGACCATTGGTAGAATGAGGTGTCTCAGACACCCCGAGGTGAAAATATTTGCCCAAGGTGATACTCTGGGTCAGGGCCGGGCTGTATCCTACACAAAAAATGGTGGGCTTGGGTGTAACAAGTCAGCCCTGATCAGGGGTACTACCAGGATGCAGATCCATGCCTCTGACCTTGTCCAGAGCCCCTCTGATCCACCAGAAATGCCTCTGGGTCCCACTGAATCTGCATTTACACGGGGACACCAATGACTCAAAGTATTTATCCCTCTGCTCACAAAACATTTTACTTGTCTCACTGTCCCTTTAGGATAGGGTTTCTCAACAGCAGCATACCTGGGCGGTAGGAGCAGGCTGTCCTGCACATAGTAGGATATTTAGCTATTTAGCTGCATTCCTGGACTCGACCACTAGGTGTCAGTAGCACCACCTCGTCGTGATCGTCAAAAATGTCCCCTGGAACCGGACAATGCTAAATGTTCCCTAGGAGCAAAATTGCCCTCAGTTGAGAACCATCGCTTTAGGATGGAGGCTGGGTTCAGGTTTTTTATTCAGAGTGGTGATTCACAATTTGACCACTTGGCCATTAGTAATAGTCACTTTTGCACATCAGGTAATTACTATATTCTAAGCCCCATGTTAGTTGTAGACATTTAAATGTACATTAGTTATCTTTTCTGATACTAACTCTCTGAAGATAAAATAATTCCCATTTTGGAAAAATGAAGGGAGGAAATCGGAGGGGGAGACAAACCATGAGAGACTATGGACTCTGAGAAACAAACTGAGGGTTCTAGAGGGGAGGGGGGTGGGGGGGATGGGTTAGCCCGGTGATGGGTATTAAGGAGGGCACATACTGCATGGAGCACTGGGTGTTATACCCAAACAATGAATCATGGAACACTACATCAAAAACTAATGATGTAATGTATGGTGACTAACATAACATAATAAAATAAAATTTAAAAAAAATCACATGACAAAAGTTTAAAAAAAATAATTCCCATTTTGTGGAATTTGGAGACAAAAGGAGTTTAAGTAATTTGCACAAAGCTACTGAGTGTTTGGGACAATATTTAAGTCAAGATCCTTCAGAGTTCAAACCTAGAGAAACTTTTCCCAAGACTCTTGCTCTTTTTTGACAAACCTATTATCCAAACTTCTTTCAAGTGCAGTTATCCTAAATTTGCCAAAGGTAAGAAAAACCTAAGCAATAATTTCAACAAAAAAGAACTAAACCAGATTTTCAGACCCAACCAAGCACTGGTAAGCCAGCATTTCCTGAAGGGCCTGGATGTTTGACAAGTGCCCCAGGTGGTTCTGATCTTCAGGGAGGCTTAGAAAATTGTGTGTGATAGAAATTTCCTTGTTCTTGTCTCACTACTGGAAAATATGGCATTCCTCTTTCCACGGATACTCTTGAGAACTTGAGAGAGCAAACGTAATGTTGCCTATGCGAGCATTTGAAAACTTGCAGAGCACTGAATGATAAGCTTTCAGTGTTATTACTTGTAGAAACATTCACTAGTACCAGGTGATTTCATAGAAATGCTTTGTGCAATTTTTTAAAAAAATCAGCTACAGTGATCTTCCAAAAGTCTGCAGTTTGAGGGCTTTTTCTTGAGGCAGCTTTTCATCCCTTTGGTATGTTCTTTGCAGACGCTGAATGACATGGGATCCTCCGGGAGCCATGGGTCAGTGGAACAGTAGAACTGCAAGCCCTCTAGACGTGGAGTTATTTCTTCTGTGTGCTTGATGAAATGCCCAATATATCAGGAAAAGGGAGAAATCATCCACGCCTCTCCTAATCATGAGTCACAAACAGGTAGCAGGTGGAGACATAGAATAAACCTGTTTACGATTTCCCCAGCCCTTCAGGTAACATCATGGACCACTAGGGGTGGTTAGGGTCTGAGTCAACCTCCCACTGGCTCCCCATTCACTGAGGTTGTGTTCCTGAAACCATTTCCCATGCTGCAGCCACCAAATTACCTACACTTGACTCATGGTTCCATTTGTGGAAATAATACTCAACTTCTGTAAGTTTCATGTTCTAAAACTCTACCCCTCCCTCGCTCCCATTCCCAGGGAAAACATCAGAGACTGAGCTGGAAGATCTAGGTCCAGATCAGCTTCCAAAATGTGCCCTACTGTTCCATGCCAACAGAACGTCTTGGGAACCATAGAACTCTCTCTAGGATTTATTGTAGAAGTCTATTTGGGATGCTGCTCTGTGACTGGGAATTCACTGTCAGGGCTTTTTAATCCCGGCTACACATTAGGATCATCTGGGGAATTGTAAAGAAAATATGCTAAGACCCAGGCACTTCCCCCCAGAAATGCTGCTTAGTGGGTCTGCGGTGGGTCCCGGACATGGACATTTCTCAGGCTCCCAGCTGAGCCTGCTCTGGGGCCATGAGTGAGAAGCACACACTCAGTAAATACCTATAGAAGATATTTCAGTCATCAGGGGAAGCATTCTTGCTTCTGAACAACCGGAGTACTTTATCCTCATGGATGATGTGAATCTTGTACATGATTTCTTTTCATTTTTATTTAGGTTTCCAGGAAACTCAGATCCAATTTATGACATAGTGCTGGGAACTGGGGAGGCCTATTCAGCCTGCATGACTGCACACTCACATTTACCCTGGTTTACTCCATCTACACTAGCTACTTTCTGTCTCTGATTTTATTCTGCTTTCTTAATTTAAAAAAAAAAATTGATGACCTTTATGTGATTTTAGAATTCCAAAATATTTTATAAATGAAGTAGGTAAAATGAAACCATGAATAAACAACTACATCAGGGCTGCCATTGCCAAGCTTCATTTTCCTCATCTCTAAAAGTTTAAAAACATCCATTTCAGTTAATAATCGGGAGGATCAAGGAACAGTTCACACGTACAAGTGCTTAGCAAACTGTGCAGTGCAATATAGTGTTTATTATTAGTTTATATTCGAAAGAAAGGGGTGTGTGTGTGTGTGTGTAAAGTCGCTAATATGTCATCGTTGGAAGATAAGCATTTTAAGGTCACAGATTACATTGTCCTTGACCCACGGCATGTGAATGTTCAAAGAATAAACAACCCAGTCGGTCAGCTCGGGGCAGAAATGTCATCACTGCAGCTTGTGTGACTGGAAGTATCTTTTGACAAACGCATAGCTTTCAGATATTTCAAATTAATGTCCTTGGTTGGTTCAGCTAAAGGGCAATGCATCCAATTCATCAAGAGTCTGGAGCAGAGGACGTTGATGGAAGTGACAACCAACCTTGGGGCCAATACACACACCTAAGACTCAGGGCCGAGAGGTTAGCAGTAAAGCCCAGTGATAACACAGCTTGATGTCGAACAAATCATTTCCCTTCTGCAAAACAGGGTGAGCACAGCCCAGCACAACCTGCCAGGAAAGGGTGGTTTAAGAGCCCTTGAGATCGAGCGTCATCATTAGTAATAGTGCAACAATAGGAATGTTGTTACAATGCCAAGCAGGCAGATCCCACGGGCAGAGGTGGTGCTGAAAGACTGAAGTAGGAAAAGCGTCTATCACCCTACTGGGTATTTTCAATCCCTTCCTTTTAGCATTTTGCAACGTCTGCCTTTGTGATACCCACAACCTCGGATCTCTATGGCTCAGCACATCTACCAATACCTTCTCTGTGTTCCAGTTGGGGTGCAGCAGAAGGCAACAAGCCATTGCCTGCTGCCTCAGAACAAATCCCAGTTCTGCCTCTTCCCATCCTTGACACAAGAGTATCAAGAGAAGTCCACGTTCTGCTCAGGGCTGGGGCAACACTGAAGGAGTTTGGAGGGCTTCAAACCCACCCATACTTCCCTAAGAGTTGTTTTCCAATAGCATATCAATTAGAGCTCCATATTCACAGTGTTTAATAACACTTTTTTCCTGCCCAACACACCCACCATCAATACTATGCCTGCTTTGTAACTGGATCTCTGTTCATCACAAAGAACAATAACCAAAACCACAGAGCTATTCAGATATGCAACACTATATGCTCTTTAAATATGGCTGTTTTAATATTTGAACATGCTTTGGAATTGGGCCAGCAAATGACGAGTCAAAGGAATGTTCACAAGCTTTGACCCAGCTTCATTTTCCTCATCTCTAAAAGTTTAAAAACATCCATTTCAGTTAATAATCGGGAGGATCAAGGAACAGTTCACACGTACAAGTGCACAGCAAACTGTGCAGTGCAATATATTGTTTATTATTAGTTTATATTCGCAGGCAATGGCTTGTTGTATATGTATAGCTTTGGCTATACATCTTGAAATTCGTCCAATGGAGATATTTGGAAATGCGACAGAGCCTTACATACAAAGAACTCCACTGCTATATGATTTACAACAGCAAAACAAATAAATAAATAAATAGAAACATGTAACTTAATTGTCCAACAGCAGAGAGTTGGTTAAGTAAACTGTGCGAGAGCCATGAAATGAATTATTATTTTGCCCCTGAACTTATAAAGAGGTTTTTTTTTTAAATGGGACAGTGCTTATAATCCAATGTTATGTGAACAAACTGTAACACAAAGGTAAATATACTGCACTGTATGGCCTCCACTGTGTAAAAACATGGAGCAAAAACCATAAGGAAGTGAGGAAAGAAGTGACAGTGAATGATTGTTGAATAGGGTATTACAAGGGAATTTAATTTTATTATACTTTTATGTATTTTTAAAAACAAGTAAGTTCTGTTTCTGCTTTCAGAAAAAGAATTTTAAAGATATGTTTCAATGCATGGCAAACACAGCCACTTTGGAAGACCATCATGCCCCCTTTGTCAGAGTAATAATCCAGTGGGGTTACAATGCAGGAATAGCATGGGGAGGTGGCCCAGGGAGGAGGGTGCTCTCTGTGTCAGGTGCAACCTCCCCACTAGACAAGTCCCTCTTCATGGCTGGTGTGAAGGAGGCGGGCCGGGTGCCATCCTGGATGTAAACCACTAGTACTCCCACAAACAGGGGTAATGACTATTCCCAAGTGAAACCCCTTATGTTCACCGTTGGAGAGAAAGAAAATAGTGCCAGGTAGGCCTTTCAAGAGAGAAAGACGAAAAGTCTGGAATTTGAAAACTGGCATCACCGGACTGTCAAACCATGTCATCGTACCCAGAAGAAAACTAAACATATGGAAGCCAGCTTCATTTCATGAATGCTGACACTTTTTAAGCCCCGAGGAGCTTCTGATTACCCATCCATCTCGTCCCTCAAAAAAGATGACAGGAGCCAAGCTTTACTGTGTAACTTCTATTGTGCAGGCAAAGGCACTTGGTACCTGGGTATTATGTGGCGTTCGGAGGAATACAAAAGAGACAGATGGTTGAGTGAGCTCTTGGACAGCCCCATATCTGGGACAGAATACAGACAACAACAGAAAACATGAAAAGAAAGAAAAAACAGCATATGATTTTTCAAATTCCAACCGAGAGATTAACTCATTGTTTTTATTTGGTAATCAGAAGAACATACAGGTACTTATTCATCACTAGATGATGGGGGAAATTATACATCAACAGATTGTCAGCCTCATCTGTGCAATAAAGATTTACAATAAACACATCTTTAGTTTATTGAGAGCAGTTTAGCATTTCTGTTTTACATGAACCTTTAGGAATTATTTTTGCATTTGGAGGTGTGATGCTATGGTATTTGAATAGTTTTAGTGCAAACCAGCATCATCGGGAACAAAACACTCTTCTTTAGAATGGATGGCCATTCTCTTTTCCTATGATATACAAATGCAAATTGCAACCTGCATTTTATCTGCTAGAGACCTATTTTACATCATGGAAGTACGTTCTATCACTGTTGTAAAAATAAGCACAAGTCTATTTTACCATCTTCCCTTTTGGAGGACCATTCTCAGAACACATCCAGAAATCTCTTCCTTATCCCTCCAAAGAACTACTTATTTGGCATGATTTGGACTGAGTTTTGGGGTTTTGGTTCTGCTTTCCTCCCTCTTTTGAATCTTGTTAAACATTCTTGGTATTAATCCAGACACCTCCCACAAATCCAGCTGAACCGCAACAAAATCTAAGGCTGAGATGAGCTGAGTTATCCATTCATATAGGGCCAGTGCCCATACCATGGGTCTACAGACCCATGGTGAGCACCTGCCATCCTAAGGGGAAAAACCCTGTGAGGGCAAAGTTTGTGCTCTATACTGAGGGGAAAATGATGGCATTACATTAGCCTCAAAGTGAGTCACCTTACTTCGGGTAACTGATCTCCCATGAGGATTTCCCTTCTCCTGCTTCCTTTCCCCAATCTATTCCCTACTCCCCAACTACCTACCTCACCCTTGGCACCCAACATTTCCTCATGTTAATTACACTGGAAGAAGATGCTTTTCTTTCCCCCATTATTGTGTGTTTCCTTGTGCGAAAATGATACCACAGGCAGATGGCTTGCCTGAACAGAGGCGAAAGAAGGAATTTATGAAAGGTAGAAAAATGAGAGAAGAAAAAAAGGGAAAGGTAAAAGAAAGGTATGAAAAAGGGAGAGGACCCTTAAATTAGGTAGGGGGAGGAATCTGGCTGACCAGTGGTTACCAGAGCTGATAAAAACCCAACCGAGCTCTACAAATGAAAATAGCAAATATTTTTAAAAAATTTTTTACAGCATATAAAATCGTATAAAAATATCAAAGCAAGAAAAAAGGAAAATGTATACTCTACAGTTCTATCTCTAGAATCAGCTACTGGACGGTACCTACGACTGTAGGTTTTTACTATAAATCTATGTATATCAGTGTGTGACTCTGTCTCTGCACCATCATACATATACTCACTCAAAGACAAGGACACAACTATACAAATACCTACCCCAAGATAGATCATGACAGAGAAGCAAAGACTCTACAATAATGTGCCTCCAGGGCAATCTATTTAAAAGCCAATCCATAGCTTTTGGGTTTTAATGGGCTTTATTTTAAATAAATTATCCGGCACCATAACCTGACAGAGAAATGCTCCTGCAGGTTAAGAAGCCCACTCCAATGAAAGTACGTGGATGAAGTTCAGTGATCATGGCTGAAGCTGACCAAAGTTGAGGGCCTCCATGAGGGCACCAACTGGCCTGCTCCAGCCAGCATTTATCCCCAGAGATTCACGATCTTCCCAAAGGAGGTTGAATAAGTGTGCCCTGAGGGAGATGAAAGGGCCCCCACACCAACCCCTGCTCCTCCTGGCTCAGGGGATAGCAGTCTAGGCTGGGTCCAAGTTCATTGAGGGAAGCCAGCCATGGCCAGTGTTGATCCGCTTCTACTTGGGAACAGGAACCAGAATAAATGTAAATTCATCTCAAATACATCTGCAATATTTTAATGAAAAATGGGAGAGGTGGGGGCGGATTAGTTAAAATAACGAGGAATTAATAATGTTTAAATTGACTTCCATGAATTTTTCAGTCCAGGTCTCCCCCACTGTACCCACTCTTGTTTAATGTAAAAGCAAGTTGTTCTTTCAATGAAACAATTCTTGATGATGGCAGACTTTCCTGGAGAAGGATGCAGTCTTTTACAAATGTCTAATGAGAACATCCAGAGGACTGCTTTCCATTTCTAACCTCTCTGAACCCAAATTAACTGAACTCTGTCAAATATTCTAGGTGGCTCCGCCACCATTCTAATTCTACTGTCACCTCCAATGCTCAGGGTCTTTGGTGAGAGGAAATCTTAACAACTGAAATCTGTTCTTGGCAGGTAATATGTCCCTGGCTCTCAGAGGGATGTTTCATAGAAACATTGTGCTGTTCATTACATTTTTTTCATTAAGTTCATTTTCTAAGTGATAATGAGGCCTTTAATGATGGAGCAATATTGATGAATCATAAGTATTACTTTCCATTTATTCACACATAAGATCCAATATAACATCATTATTGCAACATTACGTTCTTTAATGTCCAATTTTGCTGTGGTTCAGTGCTGTACCCACCATAATATCAGCAGAGCAAAACTGGGCAGTGATTCCCCACGCTGCACATACAGGATCTCTTATTTGCTGCAAGTTGGTCCACTTTGGATTTTAACTATTTCAACTTGGATTATAAATAAATCCACTGGTATTTCATATAGATTGGTGTCATCATCCCTTTTGGAAGAACAATTTCAGATAAATCCTGTTTTGTTTTGTTTTTATTTTATTTTTCTTAGATCCAAAAGCCATAGAGAGGTTTTCATTTTTTTATTTTTTTTTTTCATAAACTTGGCTCTGACAATTTTCCCCCAAACCACCTGCAATTTCTATCCCTTATGATAAGCTACTGATGTCACTAGGGTATGTCTGCATATCTTTAGAAAGTAAGCCTTTCGTGATATGCTTGGCATATAGGAGATGTTGGGCTTTGTTGGCACTCACGGGTGGATAGTGGAATGCAGCTGGACAGTTGTGCGCCTGCTTTCTGAATGCTGACTGTGTGCTGGGCCCTCTTGGGGGGGGGGGAGCGCAGCACTGCAACTCCTACTGGGATGTGTGGGAATCTCAGAATCAGAACAAAGTTTCCAACTGGAATCCCCTTTACTGGGGACATAGTACTGCATACACAGGCTTTAATCTCAGAATCTTCTCTCTCTCGTTATGAGAAAAAGATTTAGTGCTTTTTCTCTTTTGTTTCCTCCCCATAGTCCATAGGGGACATTATGAAGTCATTTATCATGTAAGTCTCTGCTCCAAGGTGAAGAATAGAAGAAAATATATATTCTATCTATCATCTATCTAAAGAAAAGTAATCCATGACAGAAGTGATACAAAAAGACCAGTATTCTTACTCCCAAAATATGGATTACAAAATTGGTCTCCATCTGTTTGTCTGCATTCTGCCTCACAACCCATCATGTTGCTCTTGACTTGTTCACTCTTCTAATTTACTAAAGGCATGGTTCTAGGTGGAAAATATAATACAATGGCTTTAGTTCTGCAAATGAAATAAACAGGTACACTAGATTCTTCTTTGGCTCTCAGATGTTTAGATACTATTTTACTGTTTAAGTATATCAGGTCCTTAGTGGGATCCTGTCAGATGTTTTCAATAGTTTTTAAAGGCTCCAAGAATGAAATGGATAATGGAAGAAAATCCATTTAAATTTAATGGGTTAGAAATGAGTCTCTTGCCTGCTGCCATAAGTTATTAGGGTTCATAATCTAAGAAAGGTTGGCATGAATAAAAGATGGAACAAAGACCTCCTTACGGATCGGTCATTACGCCTCAAAACATACCTCATCCACAAAACCTGGATGTGGAGCTCTTTGGTGACACAGGGACCCAAACTTTAGGGTCAGCTTCATTTGGAAAGTGTTCCACCCAGGGACATGTAGAAATTGTGGTTTGTCAATGGTGGAAATGTCCCTACTGCTTTCTCCACATACTGGGCAATTCTTAATTCAGGTGTGTAAGCCCTTGCTTTCTAAGTGACGTGACAGTGTAATACTAAGATGCCAGACTCCATGCGATGTGTGTCCCATATCACTGCTCCCTTGGAAGCTGTTTCAAGAGAACAAAAAGACCAAGAAAGTGCACCAGCGCTTTGGAAATATTGTTCTTCCAGTCAATACTGACTTGGGATCTTAATTTCAATGTTTTATCAACTCCAGTATTAATGTATACCACAATAATACATTGGTTTATATTTTTAAAAAGTAGATAATTTTGCAGTTTTACTCAGTGTCCCTTCAAAATACTTTTCAAGGATTCAAAGATAAGTTACATGGAGTTTTGCTTCTCCACACTGAGAATTCCAAACAGAGTTCTATACTGAATGAAACTCTCTTCCCATTCTTTTTCAGCTAATTAATGACTTAAAGCAAATGGAAAACATTACCATCTTTATTGTTGCTAGAAAAAAATGGCTATATTCCTGTTTCTTTTTCAGATATTGTTTAGTCTTACTTGTTAAGTGTATAAAAGGAAAGTTGTAAGCTTTCTGTTTTGACCGGCTGCAAAGCTCTACATACAAAAGTACAGAACAGAATTGAGGTAAAATGTTTAGGTTCCAAGATGAAAAATTTGACATGCTCTGGTTGTATTTCATTCCTATACAAAACCATACCACCTCAAAGAGCATAGTTTGCAAACTGATGTCCCATGGATGGAATGCAGGTCATAGGCATGCTTTGTTTTGACCAGCACAGTCTTTGGAGATTGCTGAACTCATCGCCAACATTTAAAAATTTGGAGAGGGTTTATATAGAATCCTAGGTATCTAGGAACCCCATTCCTACATAGCACTAATCCTGTTGCTGACTAGTAACTGCCCCCTTTCCACAACACACACCTCAACGTACAGAAAGCTCCAATTCCTCACAGTGCCTACTGCTCCTTACTGCCTTGCTGGTACCAATCGCCATTGACCACAATAACTCTGATACTACATGGCTTGCTTTATTCATTTACTTGACCTACTAGGCCCCTGATTTGAATTTGTGACCACATTATTTACTGTGGTTACTGTTAGAAAAGCAGAGGGAGCAACAGAAAAATATGTGTTATTACACGGCAAAATGTAAAGCTGACCAAAGAACGGTATTTAAATATCAGTACAAACTGGGCATTTTACACAAGAGTTCTTCAGATCTTTCTGTTGGGGAATATTTCAGTGAGGCAAGAGGCCCTATAGACTACATACACAGTCTTCTTTCTGTCTGAAGAAATAGCAACATTTTGCTTTAGTAATAAGAAGATTCTCTAAATGTTTGTTTGGGTGTTTTTAATGTAGAAATTAAATCTGCAATGGGGAATACACCTAAGCCTACCATCTAGCTCTCTCTGTCCCTATTA
Source organism: Neomonachus schauinslandi (assembly GCF_002201575.2). Taxonomy (NCBI): domain Eukaryota; kingdom Metazoa; phylum Chordata; class Mammalia; order Carnivora; family Phocidae; genus Neomonachus; species Neomonachus schauinslandi. Next base: position 61,405,934 of record NC_058414.1, read on the forward strand.
CTAACCCCACTCCATCACCAGCATAGTCATGGGGTTTCCCCTTGGGAAGGACTCAAAGATTTCTTTGTGAACCATAACCACCTTTTAAGAATGAGTTTTATCCAAATCACACCATTGAGACTCATAACATCAACCTTTACTTAGACTCCACTGCATCCCATTTTTGACTTGGATTCAGGGAGTGTATCTTTATTCTCTTTCCATGCTACATCCACGCATCTTTCTTTCGATTTGTGCTATTAATTATCTCCTATGTGTTATTTTTAAAGACTCACTAAAATGAGAAGAAGTATTTGACATATCTCCCTGATACTAATTCCCTTAGCACTTCCCTGAATAGAAAGAAGAGCGATTAAGTGAAACCATAAATATCCAAAAGAAGAGGACTAGCCAGTGGTAAAAATTTCAGTAACCACTTAGTCATGGATGCTACCCAGTGAAAACAATGTGTCTCCCACCTAAACAGTATAGTCATCAGTGGAAACATTCAGGTTTATATTAATGAATGCACAGATAAATTAAGCGTTTACAAATAAAGAGTCCTATAGGATAATCTCTTTTAAAAAAAGAATTTCATATATAAATGGAAAGACAAGCATAAGAACAATTTTTAAGTCTGAAAGAAAACTGGAGAAAAGGAATGTTCCTGACTCAGGAAAGGAACAACCAGAGACTGGAATCATCATCTTAGCTGTGATGAAGGGCCAGCACGGCTGTATCCACCATCAGTAGCCAGTGCAAAAATAACAGTTTAAAGGAACGGCATCGACAGTAGTAAAATGGCAATTACTCTGCACGTGGCTTTTTCAGGCCACCCTCAGCATATCCAGGATGTCCATCCTCATCAGGCCAGACAGGTGCCGTGGAAGCCAGGGCATTAGCAAAGAATTCTGAGGAAGACCGTTCATGTTTTGTTTCTGTTTGTGCAAAAAGCTCAAGTTGTTTTATTTGCCTGGGGGAGGATTCCCCCGGAGTTCTTAGACCTCAAACCAGCTCCCAGAGAGCCGTCTCTTGGAAGGAGGTGGCATGAGGGAAGGCCAAGTGTGGGGGGGCTTGTTTCTGAAAGTTGGACACCTTCCCTAGATATGGGTCTTTGTGGAAGGAGGAGAAGGAGAATGAAGAAGCTCAGCTAACATGATGCAAGACACTGGCAGCCTCTTTTATTGTATGTGAGGTGTGTTTTACTCTTCTGAATCTGAAAAAAAGAAAAAGAAAAAGAAAAGTGTCAATGCTGCCTCTCCCCCCACCCTTCTCCACCCTCCAGGTCTGAGGAGAAGAAACTCTGTGCAACAAAAAAAGCGGGGAGGATCAATTAAACATTTCCATACTAGTCATTGCTATCTCCTTTGCAGCACCGTTTGCTCTGTTCATAAAGGGAAACGCTCAGTGGAGAATCTTAAACACTGGTTACTTTCGAAATCTTCATAGTTACTTTCAACTTGATTATCAAACGTTTGGTTCACGCAATATGGATACTAAAATACCTTATTTTGCAACCAAGATGACAGTGACTGCCAGGTCTGGCCAATATGCCTTTGGGGTCAGTGGGATTGGAAGAAATCAGATTCATCAAATCCCAACCATTTCCATACCAGAAGCAATATTCCTCTCTCAGAATTTTTGCACACCCACCTCCCCCTCAGAAGCTTCCCCAAGAAGATTTAAAGCAAGATGTGTCCCAACTGAAATCATTACACAGATGGGTAAACCACCTGACTTCTCTACTGGACCCAGAGTGAGGTGGTGGAGGAAGAAGACAAAGATGGAAACAGGACTAAGTTAATGGAAATAGACGGTAGTGGATTTTTTTTTTCCAGCTGGCATACTCTACCCCATGCAAGCTCACTAGGCTTGGACAGAATTTCTAAAAGGCAAGCAGACAAACAAAAACCAACATGTTATTGCTTCCCATAAATGTTGCAGGGACTGCAAGTCATCATGCCTTATAGTTAGAGAGGGTTCCCTCCTGTGCAGGGCTCCAAAGGAAGAGGAGTACAGTGGCTTAGTTTTTAAGGATTACACCATTTACCTACAGAAATGTTAGGAGTCATTAGTGGATAAGGAACATTTCATATTCGACTTGAAAGACTAAGATACTGTCCTAAAGGAGACTTAGTTGAAATTAGGCGGTGAACTAGTTGAGAAATAGGAGAGCCCTATCTGATCTTTTGTAATTATTTTCAATTCTCAATTTTCCAGGGGCCATTGATCCAATCCTCCTGTTGTTCCTTTCTTCATTCTGGTCCCATGCATGTTTACCCTCCGACAGCACCTTCACCCATTCAGCAGAAGTAACAGAAAAGAGAAAAACTTCTGACCAGTTTACTCTGATGGTAGCACTGGCAGTGAGGGAAGTGACCAGTTGCCTCTCTGGAACTTCCCAGGGAGGGAAAGGGGTGAAACAAAAGCTGAAATCAAGGACTAGAAACCTCCCCCTGATTCTGATCACCTGCGCGATTTGGTCCGGGTGGGAGTTGCCAGACAGCACTCCTCCTTAGTGCTCTGGCCCCACCATTATCCGTTTGAGGTCATATGTAATGAAACTCCTTTCAATCATCATAGCACTAACCACCTTAGGAGATGTCCCCACACCCTCAAATATAAAACTCAATTTTATTATGATGATATAAGTCTGAGGTTGATTTTTTAATAATTGATCAATTGGTTGGAAGGATGCTAGGGAGAGCTGACAAGGACCACTGTTATACCCAGTGAGCCTCAATTAGCCAACAAGGGAAGGGATTCACATCTCCTTTCATGTGGCCTCCATGAACAGTGGCCAGCTGTCCAGCTTGCAGGGTTTCTCCAGAGATGGAAAGAAGTCCATCTAGGATCTTAATGGACCCCAAAGGCTCTTGAAAGAAGACCTTTCTCCTTTTCTAGGCGTTGCTTCTGAGTGAGATGAGAAGTGACTTGGCTGTGGATCTCCTCCTTCCCCTCCACAGTCTTCTGGTCAAGGCATGGAGGGAAGAGGTATATAAAGGAAACGTGTCTAAGCTGCACCTATGTTCATTAAGTACAACCAACAGTAAAAGATGCTCTGTAGCTGGGTCTGGGACCTGAATGACCGTCCTGGCCTTCCCAAACACTTGCTCTGTCGAAAGTAGTTTCCGTTCATAAATCTCTTAGGGCACTTGCTGTAAGGTGCCTCATATCACAGCTACCTGCAAGATGTAGATTCCTTGAGGGCAGGGAAAACATCACTTATCTTCATAACTCTGTGCGTATATTACACACTGCCTGACACATTGCACGTCCTCAACAAATTATTTTTTAACAGAAAGGAAGTGAATTAAATAAGCATCAGGTAGATGGGACAGATACAGAAGCATAACGATGAGTAGGAATTCTCTTGCCACCCTTTTTGAAAATCTTTTCAGAGCAGGAAACAAAAATTAAAAAGAAAATCGTAAATGTATTTATTTTTTATTTTATTCAAGAGCAAGGTAGGATATGTCAAAAACGTGTATTTCCTTTGAAGAACTTGCCCCACCGGGGACACTAATGTCCTGGAGAAGAGGCACATGTTTGCAGGTGGCGTTGACATGCTCTGTAAGGCAGGCTTGCTCCTCACTCGCTCCACACTTCCTCCCCTCACCCCTGAGTGTCCTATATTTGCTTTGTTGTGGTGTGGCTTTGTGTCTTTGTTTTCAATTTATACTAAAATTGGGTAAGCATTTTAAGCTAAAATTGGGTAAGACCACAAAGTATTACTTTTATTTTATAAGTTCCTGAAGACAAGTAAGTGGCCACTCGGTATTTAACTGAGATGAAGGATTATTTTTTGTTCTAGGGTCTTTGAATTCCACTGATTGTAAATCTATGTTGGCTTTTTGGAGGCCACAAAAAGCAGTTAAACTCACCCACCTTTTTATGATTGATAAGCAGAAATGGAAAATATCTTCACCTAACTTGAGATAATTCGAGAAAATATCTAGGCGAGTGCCATCCACCCACCCACCCTTTGACCAAAGACTTCTTACGTCTCACAAAGGGGCAGCCACAGAGGCTCTGAATCCTGAGGCACATGCTGTATGAATTCACAGAAACGTATTTACTCTACGGAAATGAACAACAAAAAATGTTTCAGCAACTTCATTTGGAGAAAAAGGAGGTGGAAACTGACAACAGTGTGGCCTTGTTTATCCCACACTTCCCACGCCATTCCTCCTACAGGTAAGTGGAGATGCTGTATGAAACCATTTTGTTTAAAGATGATTGTTTTAAGAAGAGGCTTAAATTTCGATTTAACGTGAGTTGACTCTAAAAATGTGTTTATCTGTCATAATGTTTATTCCTAGATCATCTATGAGGCAGGCCTCATAGGAATCTGGCACCAGGCTTGAAAAACAACTGTAAACACTTTTCTTTTTCATTTTTCTTGGTTTTGATTTTTTATAGCCTGATTCAACTATCATCCAAGCTCAAAGAAATAAGCTGACTTGGCTGAGAACAGAGCTGGGATTCAAACCAGATTTTCAGGTTCCAGAAACTCTACCATAGCTGCCTCCATATTGAGTCAACTTCCTATGAAAACAACAAAATACAGTAAGCAATGGAAAGGAAGAATAAATGTGGCAAAACCAAACCCAATTTTAGATGTCTAGTAGAATTTCTGTGGGGCTTATAAGTGGGTTCTGGTTTGGTTTTGTTTTTTAATAATGAGGAAATGCTAGAAACAAACAAACATTATTTTAGATATAGCTGATAGAATTTATCCAAGCACAGATTTCACTGATTTAGGTCGTAAGTGCTATTTTAAATGGTTATCACTAAATATCCAAAAGCATATATTGCCTGCTTTCTCCTTGCCCCAAATGATAACGGATATGATTACAGTATGATTATTCTAAGTGAATTTCACCGCATGGAATATTAATGCTACAGCCCTGCTAAGATAGATGGGTGGGTGGATGGATGGATGGATGAATGAACAGATGGACAAACAGACAGAGTAAGTGAGTAAGTAAATTTATGGGAATATAACTTCCTGAAACCTTCCCTATGCCAACATGCTGAGCTCTTAAAATGTACCCATTTGATCCAAATACACAGAATAAAAACAGAACAAAAGATGGCAGTTTTTAGCTTCAACCCTTGCCCAATGTTTTCTTTTCCTTTGATCCATGGCATCTGTGCTATCACTGAGAATAACGATGGTATTAAAGTTTTATTCTCTAACTTTTCTGCCTGCTCCTTCCCTTTACACAGCATGGTCTTTCCAAACTGAAAATCTGTGAATAACTCGCTCTCTTCTGCCCCACACTGCCCAAGGTGTTTTACTGTTGTTACTCTCTTATTAAGAAATTAGTACCGGGTGCCTGAGTGGCTCAGTCGTTAAGCGTCTGCCTTCGGCTCAGGTCATGATCCCAGGGTCCTGGGTTCAAGCCCCACATTGGGCTCCTGGCTCCGTGGGAAGCCTGCTTCTCCCTCTCCCACTCCCCCTGCTTGTGTTCCCTCTCTCGCTGTGTCTCTCTGTCTGTCAAATAAATAAATAAAATCTTAAAAAAAAAAAAAAGAAATTAGTACTTTAACGCTTAAAGAAACAATGAAAACATTCAAGTCTGCAAGTGCTCCAGGGCCTGGTCCACTCTTCAGAGGTAAGTAAACATCAGGCATCAACAGCCCCTACCACTCCTTGGGGCGGGTGAGACGACCTTGAGTTGTCTGCATACTTAAGTTTTGTTTCTGATCAGTCTTTGAACCTGCTGTTTTTGAAGCCAACAAGAAGCCAGAGACCACAGAGACCAAGAAAGTCCTTCAGAAAAGTTAAGTGAGGCTGGAATTTTAGACCTGAAACATTATGACTGCTCTTCATGCTTTTCTCAATTTTATTAGTTCAGGAAAAGCAATATAAGATTCAAAGTAAGTGAAAGAAAAAACAAATATTTTTTCTCAAGTTTTCACTGTGGCTCCAGAGTAGAAGATAAAAATAGCATGCATGTATTGTAGAGGGCTAATACTTATGAAATACATATGTCATCATTTGAAGATCGTGGTGCCCTTCTGTGGAGAATGCTAAGAATAAACACAAAGAGGAAGCTTCGATACTTGCTTGATACTGCGTTTTTAACGGTTCTCCTAGTGTGGGGGTGTCTAGAAAAGAAAGGGCATTAACAATGTAGACAGGGCTAGCTCCTGGAATTGGCACATATTTACTGCAAAGGCAGCTGTTATTTTAAAGAATTTTTTATAATGTTAATAGAGTTTCTTTTGATGAATGCATTGCTACTTGTGTTCCTCCCCGCCCCGTGTTGAATCTGACAATAGCTAACATTTTAGGTGGAAAACAGATAAATATTTATTTCATGAATACTAAGAAGTTATTTTTAATCCTGAACATCAGTGTTGAGGGAAAAAAATCACATTTTCCACAGTTCCAAAACTGTAATCCTTTCTGTCAGACTGGGTTCCTTTAAAAATACAATGGTACACTAAGAGTGTAACGAAATGTCTAGAAGATAAAGTGAAACAATGAAAGCTTATTTACCAATAATTCCAAGGGAAAAGTTGTATTTTGTCATTACCAAAGTGTACCTAATATACTTTTGACATTTCTACTATGTAGTTACTTGGTAAGAGACTGGAATCTAAACGGCTATGTAAAAAGCATGAATGACTTTAGAGGTTTTCTTTGGTATAACACAATTTAACTATTTTAAACACACCAATCTTACGTTGTATTATATAGATTATGTCATCTACCTATGCAATATACATATATATGTATATGCTATACATATATTTACACAATTATATATAATATATCCCGTATCTGTTTATATATATATTTCATATATATGTGTGCATATATATGTATGTGTATGTGTGTATGTGTATGTGTATATATATATATATATATATATTTCAGTTGCTGTTCTGATACTACAATGGGAATTTCAAAAGTACAAAAATATACAGGAGGATGATAGTAGCACAAAGATATTGAGAGAAGCACAAAGATATTCACTAAACCTAAAAGTATATAAAAATACACTGGTTTGAAATGGATGTTTGTAACCGAAAGAGCTAACTGTTTTGATTCACTGTGACTCATTGAAGCTAGAACCATGTGTAAGTAATAGGCTTTGTACTTCCATGCTCTCAAGAGTATAAGTCGGTAGTAAAAGGAGCAGGAACATTTTTAGTTCACCCCATTTGACCACTTCCTACCCACATATCATGTAATGGTTAATAGTCTTCCCCCAAATCCATCCAAAAAACAATTATGTTGGGTTTCAGCATTGCTGAACTCACAATAACTCTTGTTGGGTCAACCTACAGCACAGCTTCTGAAGATAACTGGAAAATGACACTTAAGTATATCAATCAAAATGTTTTGCAACAAAACCCTTTAAATCTAATTGGTGAGGTTTTATCCAGATACATGAGAATAACAGGCATCTAAAAAATAATTTTGCAATTCTCTCCTCCATTTATCAAACTTTTGTAGTTTTCCTTTGACAGGGACACTGGAGTGCAGGGTTTAGACCCTTGGGTTATCTCACTACTTGAGAAAATAAGGATACAAAATGTTTTGAAAAACAAATATTTCATGGCTTTTCTTGCTAAACTATACCATTTCCTTATTGTTGACGCTCCATATGTTAATACATACACATAAATTTGTCAAGCAAATGGGTCACAGGAGTTTTCATGGACCAATGGCTAAGGGAAATGGGATATTAATCAGAACATGTGTTGTTATGATGACTTATCTTAACTGGAACTCAGGGGACTCCAGATATTTGGTCCCTGTACACTCATGGAAAATAACTCAGAAGGATGCTGGATTCTCATGTTGAGGGAAAATTCTTCATTAAAGAAATAGGCCTTCTTTCTGTCAATGCATAAAGGGCTACAGTGAAATATCTTCCCAGAACTAAGAAAAAAATATTCTCCTCTGAGAAGGAAACAAGTAAAAAACCCAAAAGTTGGGATTAACTATTTGTAGAAACTACCTCGAGACAGCAGAGGTTGACTTCAGTGGCTTGATCAATAGTGAGGTGCACTGCAAATCAGTCATTGCTAAAAACAGTTAAATACTGAAGTTTTACAGGTTTTGTTCTTAAAGTAAATTAGGAAGGACTCAAGGTTATTGTTATAGTAGCACTGCCTTGGATGTGAGAAGAAAGGACAGGGTAACAGCTAGTGTTATCAAAACTGTTCACCATCCTTGGCCCTTTTTACTCATCACACTTCATGATCTGAGCGTACCTCTGGAGATGTATAAAGCTTATGAAAATCTGGTAGCCAATGGTGGGGAATCAAAAACAATGCCTTAAAAACAAAGAAGTTTCCTTAAGATTAAGGTCCAGAAATGTAATCAAGAACAACTAAAAGTGAACAAGAATGAACATCTACTCCAAATATGAACCTATCTGATGGCTGAATGTATGGTCGAAAAGGAAACTAGAAAGAGAGGTGCCAAGGAGGAATGCCTCTTGCACTGTCAGAATACAGGCCATGCAAGATGGCCCCCATCTATTCTTCTTGGCAAGTCTATCCCAATGGTGGAGACAGATGTATGAAGATATTCTACCTTGAAGTCACACTTCATCAACTAACTCTCCTTACAGCTTGCCAAGCAATTTTCTGATATGATTTGAGTTCTCAGGTAGGTTTTGCTTCAGGAGAAAGAAACCATTGACTGGCCAGTTGACAGGAGTATTTCAGTGTACATATTGTACATCAGTAAATTAGCAGTCAAAACCATACATTGGTTATGAGTATTGGTGTTAGTGTCAACAAATCTTTTGCAGCATAACTAACTCTTCATTTACTGTCAATATGAAACTCCTCTGCCATTGTGTGGAGCCCTTCTTGCTAATTCTTGCTAATCAGCAGGTCTTCTTTACATCATCACATATAGTGTAGGCTCCCAAATGAAGGGATTGCTTGTTTCTTTCCAGATAAGATAGTTCTTACATACAGAACAAAATGAATGAAAGTCCACAAAGTGGATTTCACTTCACAAATCCTATGTCAAGAATTTTCAAGATTCCATAACCTCTCCTATAAAATATTGTCTAATGTGTGCCTTATGCAACATAAATTGGGATAGAAGTTATAGAAGTTTGAACTAAGATGGCCATTAAGACACTGCCCTCTAAGACTTGTCAACCCATTAGAATTCTGAGTAAAATCATTTTGACAGCTGTTTAGAAACAAATCAATCTGTCAAAACTTGAGGAAAATATTAAATGAATATAAATGCCTATAAAGTCCCCGATGGCTAGGTAGGATATATGGGATTGATTCAAATTTGAGTATACTGAAGATGGGTAAAAGTGTTCAATTGTTTCTATAGCTCTGCATTAGCTGCAAGTGATATTAAGAAGCCCCGTGGGAAGAAACAGCATAGATTGGAACAATGAGGTAATAAAAGGAGGCATTGACCTACAAGCTATGGTTTCGATGGGTCTGAAATAGGGGAGTTCTTTATTCTGGTGTATAAAGACAGCCTAACAACCACTGTCCTGAGTAGTGTGGGAAAAAAATATTTGGAAGAAAGAATGAGGTGAGCATGATTCCCTGAGAAGAGAATACTGGGGTACAGGTATTTATACAGACTTGAAAACTGATGATGGTCTCAGCAAATGCATGCCTCCTGAATAATGATCTATGTGCCAGGGTGTTTGTTGCTTCTCAAATCTTTGAACATGAACCTAAGTCAGAAACTATCTCTGCTGTGAAGATAGACGTGTCTCAGTTCTCCAGGCACCCTGCTGTTGGGCTGTTTCCTCCCTGGATTTGCAGAGAAGGGCACACCTCCAGGCCTGTGCGGGCCCTATCTATCTCTCACTACCAACTCCACTGCAAAGCAAGTCATGACACCCCACCCTTTAGGCAACTAACAAAATATTTTCAACATTAGCTGAAAAATAAGAACATCAAGTACAACTCAAGTGTAAAGGTTCAGACTATATTCTTCCGCTGCTGTTATTCATAACTTGGTACATCTATTATAATAGAACAAAAGGCATCTAACAAAGTCAAAGTCATCCATTCCATTTATTTACCCACTTTCAAACTACTTTGGTAGGATCAGCTAGCTAGAAAACAGGAAAAACATATTCATTTCTTCAGTTGACTCTTGTGAGCCCTGTAGCAAGTCAAGGTCATGAGATACCAGTCTTGTGAAGAATCACATCACAGGTAAACCGCATGAATGTACACAACAAACCTTTAATCTCAAGTAGTTATTCTACATGAACTAACAAGAATATTGGCTCTATTACCTTTTATGTTTCCTGTATTGAGTGAAAGACAAGACCATGAGCAACTTAAGAAACATGCAGAAAGAGTGTCTATAAGGAAATGAGCTGACAAAGTTGTGTCCTGACAAGCAAAGGGAAGTAGAGAGCTAAGAAATTATTAGGTGAATACAATATACAAGTGTAAAATCATCTCCCTGTATGTAAGTTTTGTTTTGTTTTCTCTCAATACGGTCTTTAATTTGGCTTTTAATTTGTATTCCCTACTGATGCCTATGATCTCCCTAATGTACTTATTTGCTAGCTGTACATCTCTTCTTGTGAAATGTTTAAATCTTCTGCATGTCTTTAATTAAGTTGTTTATTTTCTTATTATTGAACATTGAAGTTTCTTTAGATATTCTGGATACAACTCCCTTAAAACATATAGGCTTTGCAAATATTCTCCCCAGGTCTATGGGTTGTCTTTTCATTCTCCCAATAGAAGCTTCTGAAGAGCAGGTGTTGTTAATTTTGATAAAGTATAATTTATCAATGTGTTCTTTTATGGTTTGTACTTTTGGTGTCATACCTAGAAAACCTTTGCCTAATGTGAGATTTCTAAGAGTTCCTCCTGTTCTCTTAACCATGAGTTTTATAGTTTTATACTTTCAATTTAGGTTTATGATCTATTTTAATGTTTGCATATGATGTAAAATATAGGAGGTAATTATTTTGCATATCAATAGCAAATTGTTCCATCACCATTTGTTAATGACTACCTTTCTCCATGGAATGCCCCTTGTCAATAATAAGTTGTCTGTGTACATATGGATCTATTTCTGGACTCTCTATTCTATTCTATTGACCCATTTGTCTATCTTGATGCTAATACCATGCTGCCTTGATTACTACAGCTTTATAGTAAGTCTCAAATAAGGCCTACTTTTTAGTCTTCCAACTTTTCCCTTCTTTTTCCAAGTTGCTTTGTCTATTTTGGGTGCTTTGCATTTCCATATAAATTTTAGAATTGGTTTGTCGATTTCTACAAAAAAAAAAAAAAACCTGCTAGGATTTTAATTGCCATTGCATGGATCCATAGATCAGTTTGGAGAGGACTTACATTTCCACTATCTCTGGAAAATCCCCCAATATTTAGCAACTAAACACTATGCCTCTAAATAATTCTTAGATCAATATAAAAATCAAAATGGAAATTAGAAAGTATTTTGAACTAAATGTGAATACAAGTGCAACACGTTAAAATTTATGGCATACTACTAAAGTGGTACTTAGAGAGAAATTTACAGCACTTAATGCCTACATTAGAAAAAAAATCTCAAATTAATCACATTAGCTTCCACCTTAAAAAAAAAAGCTAGAAAATAAGGCAAACTCAACCCAAAGCAAGGAGAAGAAAAAAAATAAAAAGATAAGAAATCAACGATATAAAAACAGAAAAACAATGGGGAATATTAACAACAATAATTAATAACACTTATTATCCTCTAGCCAGACTAGTCTGGGAAAAAAAGAGAAAAAGGACAAATTACCAATATAAAAAAATAATAGATTAGGTCATTACATATTCTACAAAAATTAAAAGGATAATAAAATAATATGAATATCCTTATGCCAATTTAACTCCACTATGACCTGTAAATTTACTTTGTATGACTTGGATCCTTTTCAATTTATTGGGACTTGTTTTATATCTCACAATCTGGTCTATATTGATAAATGTTCTGCGTGCACTTGAAAAGAATGTGTGTTCTCTATTGTTGGATATTCTAGGGATGCCACTTAGGTAAAGTTGGTTGGTAGTGTTGTTCAAATCTTCCTTTCCTTGCTGATTTTACATCTATTTATTCTATCAACAACTGAAAGAGGAATGTTAATGTCTCTAAATAAAATTATGGATTAAAAATTTTTTTTGCAGGGGCACCTGTATGACTCAGTTGGTTAAGCATCTACTTTCAGCTCAGGTCATGATCCCAGGGTCCTGGGATCAAGCCCTCAGCTCCCTGCTCAGTGGGGAGTCTGCTTCTCCCTCTGCCCTTCCCCCCACTCATGCTTTATATACTTCAGTGCATAAGTAAAAAGGATTAGTATATCGTCTTGATAAACGGACAACTTTATCATGAAATGAACTTCTTTAACTCTGGTGACAGTGTTTGCAATGAAATCTACTTTGTCAGATATTAATGCAGCCATTCAAGCTTTCTTTTTATTAGTGTTAGCTTGGTATACCAATTTCCATCCTTTTACTTTTGGGCTATTTGTGTCTTTTTTAATAAAGGCAGACTATAATTGTGTTTTACAATTTGAAAATCTCTGCCTTTTTATTGGGGTCTTTAGGACATTTAATGTCATAACTGATATGCTTAGTTTTAAGTCTATGATCTTGCTATTTGTCTCATATGTTCTTTGTTCCCTTCTTATCTTTTTTTTTACCTTCTTGTGGATTAAGTATTTTTACAATTCCATTTTATCTCTTTTGTTGGCTTATTAGCTACATGTCTTTATTTTGTTACTTTAATTGCTTTAGAGTTTATAGTATATGCTCTTAATTTATCACAATCTACCTTCAAATGATATTATATCACTTCATGTATAATAGAACTTTATAATAGTATACTTCTATTTCTCCCTTCGCAGCTTTTTATGCTATTGTTGTCTGTTTATGCTATTGTTTTATGCTATTTCAGTCGTATATGTTATTTTTTAAGATTTATTTATTTATTTATTTAAGAGAGAGGGAATACACAGGAGGGGCAGAGGGAGAGGGAGAAAGAATCGCAAGCAAACTCCATGCTTAGCATGGAGTCCAACACAGGACTTGATCTCATGACCCTAAGATTACCACCTGAGCTGAAACCAAGAGTCAGCCACCTAACCGAACGCACCACACAGTGCCCCTCAGTTGTATATCTTATAAATCAGATGATGTATTATTATTATTTTGTTCAAATAGTCAATGATCTTTAAGAGATTTAAATGATAAGAAAAAATCTTATGTATTTATCCATCTAGTTACCATTTTTCGTGTGCCTCATTCTTCTGTGCAGGTCCATATTTCCAACTGGCATAGTTATCCTACTGTCTTTCATTAACATTTATTGTAGTGTGGGGTCTACCAGTGATGAATTCTTTCAGCTTTTATATCTGAAGATATTTTTGCTGGGTATGGAGTTCTTAATCAAATTCTTTTTTCATTCAGCATGTTAAAGATGTTGTTCCACTGTCTTCTTACTTGCACTGTTTCTGATAAGAAATCTACAATTATCATTATCTTTGTTCAATTGCGCATGAGTTTTTTATTCCTCTCGATATTTTTAAATTTTCACTTCATTACTGGTTTGAATAATGGAATTATGACATGTTTTGGTGTAATTTTCTTCAAATTTCTTGTGCTTGGGCTTTACTGAGCTTCTTGAGTCTGTGCATTTACACTTTTCATCACTGGGCAAAATTTACTTTGCCCAAGTAAATTACTTCATCAAATATTTTTCTTTCCTCCTCTCTCTCTTCTTTATGTTAGGGACTCCAGTTACACATACATTAGGCTGTTGAAGATGTCCTACAATTCACTGATGCTCTTTATAATATTTTTCTGTTTCATTTTGGATAGTTTTTCACTACTCTTTTCTTCTACAATGTCTAATCTCATCCACTGTACTTATTATTAATCTCATCCAATATTATTTAGCTAATACCACTCAGTGTGTTTTCCACATCAGACATTATAGTGTTCATCTCTAGAAGTTTGATTTTCCCTTCTTTATATCTCCCATGTCTCTAAACAACTTCCAAACATATGGGCTATAGTTATAAGAACTACTTTAATGTTCTTGTCTGACATTCTAACTTCTGTTTCAGTTGTCTCTCTCTCTCTCTCATTATGTGTAGTATTTTCTTGCTTCTTTGCACATCCAGTAATTTTTGATTGGATATTGGACATTGTGAATTTTACCTTGTTGGGTACTGGATATTTTTGTATTTCTGTATATACCTATGAGCTTTACTCTGGGGTGTAGTTATTTGGAAACACTTGGGGATCCTTTTATGTCTTGTTTTCAAGGTTTATTAGGTGAGATCAAAGCAGCATTTAGCCTACAGCTATTTACTCCCCCACTAATAAAATAAGACAATTAGGTGAATTCTACCCAATTCCCTTTAAATTATGAGGTATTCAAGTCTGGCTAGTGGGAATAGGCACTTTTCTTGCCTTATATGAGGTGTGAACATTAGGACCATTCCCCCTAATCCTCTTGAATGGTTCTTTCCTGATCTCAGGTAGTTTCCTATCTGTATGGGTCAATCAGTACTCTGATGAATGACTACTCTTTAGATCTGTGGAGTTCTATATCTCTACAGCTCTCTCCTCTCTGGTGCTTTATCTTGTTAACTTTAGCCACCATGGCTCTCCCTGGATCCTTATCCAACTCTTCAACTCAAGGAGTCCATCAGGTCTGCCTGGGTTCCCCTTCATTATGCTGCCTGGAAACCCTCTCAAGGGAGTAAGCTGGAGCAATCAAAGGATTTATTTCATTTGTTTCCTGTTTCTTGGAGATCACTGTCCTTCATTTCTTGATGTCCAGTATCTTGGAATCTATTCTTCCACATAAGTTGTCTTTTATTATGATTATTATGGTTTCAGGTGAAAGGGTGAATCTAATTCTTATTAGTCCTCTTTGGCAGAAGCGGAGGTCCATAAATAGTCTTTTGTCTACCCTTTTCACTCTACGTAGTTGACTTTTAAATTTCATGAACACCTTTAAACATTCCAATTCCCAGAACATTCAGTGAAGGAGAAATGCCTGCTGAACTCCCTCTCTGAGACTTGGCAAATAACCCTGTAGGGGCTAATTATAATCAATCTTTTGAGAGACACAAATGGTTGCTCTCTCTTATATCTCTGTAGTCAAATAAAGTTAAAGGCAAATTCATATTTCTGGGCAACTATAAAAAATTATGACAGGTCCAAGAGGCTATGCTGTTTCAAACATGACTAAAAACACACAGGAAATAATTCATTCACTGGCACCTCACAAGTCTCCCAGTGACACTGTAAAAGTTTAGGCCCTGAGAGAATCTTGGCTCAGAGGCCCCGATCTTTTTATGTTAGTACATTTCTCCCTAAGAGTGAACAAGGTAGTTTCAAAGGACATTCATTCTTTGAAGTCAGTTCAAAAATTAGTGCTGCAGGATACTAAGTACTACCTCAGCAGCCTGACAGAGATAATGTACAACTGCAATGTGTTCACTATGCCAGGATATAATTTATGCTTTTAGCACATACCCCTTCCTTCTGTGTGTGCCTCAGCTCAATGGAGTTTGGGAATAACCAACCATGGTCCAGTTTCCATCAGGTTTCTTTCTGAATGCGTACAATGTTGCAACTTCAAACCATAGTGGGTTTGGTCATACTGGGCACTGAATTGTGCTTGGATACTCCCTCTCAAAAATTAGACAGAACTGGTCACCACTGGTTCCCAGGGGCTGTATTAGGGGTAGAGGCATTAAAAATAGTTTGACTCCCTCTGGTCATCAAATGTAATAGGATCTATTAAAAAGAAATGTTCAAAATGTATGTGGTTGTTACTAGACAGCTTTTAAAAATCAATGTACCCACTGATCCATGTATCATTTAAATTTTTTCCTAAAGTAGAGAGTCTTGATGACCAAAGGTGAAGAGATAAATGAGACGGATCAAAATCTTTTCCACTTCATGCCACCAAGAATAGCTTTAGTCCTGGGAAAGATTTTTGGCTAAGATAGCACAAGTAACTAAAGCCCAGTGATCTATGTCCTTATGATACCAAGCAGTGAGAATGACTGATGTCATGTTACCCCATCAATGAAATTAAAATACAAAGTTGTTCATGTCCGAGTTTGTGTATAAACTTGCTAGTATAAACACACCAGACCCATTTGAATCAGTGGAAAGTTAGAGTTTTGGAGGGGAAAAGGAATAGACATCAGAAAATATCTCTTCTTTATCTACTGCACCCTGTTCACTGTCCAATGGGATCAAGAATCTTGTTCACCAAGCAATCAAGCTTTACGTTTATTTGTTCAATAGAACATAGTATCTCTTCACCCCTTCCCACACCCCGCTTTTAAAAAAGCTGTTAATTATTTTAAATACTTGGGGACAATTCAATTATAAAGGGCACAGGTAAAATCAAAGGGCTTAATGAAGGTAATAAAATGTAATTCACAATGCCCACATGACAACAACATAACAGATACTTGTAGCACAATATAAAAATGCAACAAGAGCCAATGTTAAAGATTTGGGACTTAGTTTATTCTGTACTTTTATGCTGTAGGAATTCAGATGGGCTAGTCACTGAATGCAGGATGGGCCAGGTGTCCAGGTGCTGGGTTTACCTCTAACACTATTTTCCTCCACTATACATTTTCTGGCTTGTGTTACCTTGACTTGGGTTTAATGATATCTGGCAACAATTACCCATAACAGAGTCTGGCTAGGATGACTGTCATTTTGAATTCTGTTTTGTCTCTGTGTAATGCATGTCTTAGTCACAATCATTCAAGGAGGGTATCTTTATGAGGTATGTGGTTTCCATTTGCATAAACAATTTGGTGAAAAACTGCACATGGGTGTTCCCTAGGTATTATGTGATAAGACACCTGGAGTGAATTATTGAATGAGCTTAGAAGAAAAGGCTTGAGAACTGATTTCACACATATGAATAAAGAAAGCCTGTCACAGTGGCTTAGAGATGAAAGTTAGAGGCGCTGCTTCCTTTTGAATAGGTGGAGTTGTGTTCAAATTTCTTCTTACTCTTCCACCTGGATACTCAGTATTTGTTCTTCAGTGACATTAAAACCAAACTATCAAAGAACAGCTGAGCATCCAATACAATGTCTCCAGGGAGGTATGATTCAAAGAGTGTCTGGGACACCTAGAAATGTGCATTTTCAGTTTAATATCATGTACATGTATGAAGGAGTCGCTAAGAATAAGCCCATGTTACAAGTGAAACAGGAGATTTATAAAAAAGGCGAGAACAGTTTTCTCAGTAGGATAGTACAAAGTCTGAAGGATAATATAATCTGAACTTTGAGGTTTTAGAGAGAGTAGAATGCTCTTTGTGAAAAGTAAAAGCAGTGTTCATGGAGCACATCACAAGGTAGGTTCAGTCTAACTGGTCTGGTGGGGACTGCCATTCAAAACTTGCCTTTGAGACTTATTCTTGCTGACCAAACTGCATTCTACAACTATGTATGTTCTCCAATATGTGGGTCTCCCAACATAGTGATAACACCGAACAGATTTCTGTTCTTATTGAAAGCAATAATTCCTCATTAAAAGAGAAAATGTAAAAACTGAAAACATGGAGCATTTCCCATTTATGCTGCACAATTCACAACCAAAGACTCATATTCCATCCCATTCCAATCAGCAAGTCCAGAGGCATCTTTAAAGTGAAAATGAAAAAATGGCAAGTGGTAAAGAGAGAGTGTATAGAATGCATTTGTGATGGAGCAAAGGATGGTGGAGGGGAAGAGATATAATGATAATCTGTAAATTACTGAAATAGGGATTGAGTACTCCTTAAATGCAGTGAAGGGTTTTTTTAGGGTATAATATAAGAATATATCAACAACCACAATTTCAATTTGAGGTGTAATTCTAACAAACCTGCATTAAATTGCACATTTTATGGAAAAATATAATGGGAATTATGCTCTTACCATCTGTTTTCTTTGAATCACTTCCGACATTAGATTGATCTTTCCTGTCTGTCTTATTTTTACCATCTTTCAAGTCACCTGAAAGTAATAAACATGACAAACAGCATATGTATACAGCTAAAAGGGAAGTTATAAATAGTCTTAAACTTGTCAAGGTAAAAAGATGGAAAAAAAAGTGCATAATTTTAGTCATGAGGGGGTACATATCTGAATGTATCTTTTTAAGCCATATATTAGGTCTTAAAAGTTAGATTACAATCCAGAAATTAAGACAAAATGGTGACAATAATAGCTACTTTATAGACATAATATAAGGACAAATGTATTTAAGGTAGTGAATCTGATATCTGGCACATCACGCAATGACAACTGAACTCTTAAAACCGAGTTATAAATGGTATTCTAAGTAACAAGCTTGTCGAAATATGATTTGTAAATGTTAAAAAACACTATGCAAACAGATGTAGAATAAACGCGTGTCAAAAACTTACTTAATTCATTCGCGAAGGAACCAGAGAGATCATAAGGAGGGTGCCAAGACATTTAAGGAAATGGGCATTTATAGGCATTTTAGAAAACTGTTAAAATAAGATTGCTGTGTTAGAAACAAAACTGGTTATGTCCTACAGGGCAGTAAAATCATAACCTGGGGTGGGGGAGGTAATCTCTCCCAACAGTCAAAAATTTGTAAGTTAGCATACAACTTCACAGGGCCTAGGCTTGAGTCAATAGTAAAAGACAAAGTTAAACACAGTCATGGTCTCCTAAAGCAGGAGTCATCCACCTGTAGCTCAGGGGCCAGTGTGGAAACAGCGATCTTTGGAAATAATCACATGCATTTTGTTTGCATGCTGTCTGCAGCCGCTTTCACGCTGCGGTGGTAGGCGCCGCAGAGTTGCAACAGAGACCCGCAAACCCAAGAATAGTTACTGGCTGGGCCGGCACAGAAAAAGCTTGCTGACCCCTGTCTAAGATAATCAAATAATCCCTGGCCATGTCTTTTTAAGAGTATGCCACTGTGACATTGAAAGGACATGGCATCCCCTCCCCCAGTCTTATTCTCAAGTTTTGGAAATTTTTCTTACAGTCTTACTAATGGCATCTTTCCTTTTGGCCTGCATAAAACCCAGAATATATTACAACTAAAATATGGTACTTCTTGAAGCAAGAAGACCCTAAGAATAATTGCAACCAGGAAGGAGTAAGCAGGGTCCCATCTTTTTTGCTTTCTTTGTGCCAGGCATAGCATAGGCATCATTTCATTAAATTCTTCTAACAACGCCATTATGAAGGTACTACAATTGAAAGTAGACGAATTCATCACAGTTTAATTCATTGAGTGATCAATTTGCAGAATAACAAGCTCATCAAATGACTGAGGATGTTTTCCAAGCGTGACTTCTCCTTTGGCTTCACCGCAGCACTGTGTCACACGCTGGTCCGTCCAGCTGTCCAGCGCAGCGCACCGGCCACCCGCCAGTGGTTCACACACCACCCCGGCCCCGCTTCTGCCCACAACCTTGCATGTGTGGCTCCTTCCGGCAGCAAAACTGCTCCTGTTGGCAGCCGTCGATCTGGTTTAAGCCATTCGTCTGACAGTTTTTGCATAAATGGCCAAGTGATTTTGTTTCAACCGACTTGTGAAGAATGGACATGAAACTCATATTACCATCTCCATTTTATGGCTATGGAACCTAAGGCATAAATAAAGCAATCTACCACAATATGCACAGATGGGTCTGATTCTAGAAGCTAAGCTCTCAACCACTGTATCTTGCAACTTCCCTATGAAGCTTAAGTTTTCAATTTCAGGCTTCTGTTTACTGCTGCCATTTCTAAATGCCTTTGGCCTACAGATTTATAAAGAAATGGTTATCTAAGGACAATTCAAGACCATTTGGGGTTGTGATGTATTCGACAAAGTAAGTATTTTCAATGGAATTTGACAAATCCTAAATTAAGTTCGGAGTCAATAAATTCTCCAAGTTTCCTCTTACTCTTAATTCTGAAATGGGATGAACTGGCTGAAGGGATTGAGGGGAAAGGGGGTCAACTCTAGCCAGGGTGTAAGCAGGAGGAATTCAAGTGAAGGACATGATCATCACCCTTTACCACCACCAATGGCCAAAGAAAGGATTCCTTTGGAGGTCCCATGAGACAGTCCAAATACTGGCTCCTTCTTGTTTTAAGGATGCCAGAGATGGACTAAAGGATCTTGAGTCCTGTAGTCAAACTCATTCCCTGCAGAAAAAACGTCTTTCTGTCCTAAATGAGCCTTCACACCTTAATGCACAATACTTTATGCCTTCAAGGTTTCCCTGGACTAGAGCTTTATGCACAGCTGCAGCAAGACCAGGATGTCTTCCAGAAGTCACAGGAGAGGTTCAATTTGCTGGATGCTAGCCAGCAGTCTGTGGGCAGCCTGCCTTTTCCTCAGTCAGGGTTGGGGAGGCTGAGAGAGGAAGTACCTTGATGGAGACCAAAGCCTGGGGATCTCATAGTTGCTGATGAGAACACCTCTAGAACCCCATTAACCACTGTCCTCTGGTTCTATCCTGGAAGTACCTTGCGTGACCACAAGAAGGATGATGGGAAAGTGACACATGTTTGTTTGATGATGTTCCTTGAACAGAATCCATTAGGTAATTTCCCATGGGTTGTATATGGAGTAATAGCTGATGTGAGCTGTTATTCAATAAACAGAGGAAACAAAAGAGCCTTTCTGCACAGTTATAAATCATTTTAATTAGGCTGCTGTAACACAGTCCCGAACCACCATTAGCCTTTCTTATTATTGCTTAAAACTGACTTCTTTTCCCATCTCTCATTTAATACTTAGTTTTTAAGGGAAATGGTAGACTGTTGATTACTTTGCGAAATAAACACAACCTAGTTGAAAACTTGGGCTCCTGTTTGTTTCTTTCAGGCTCTCCCTCTAATGGTCTTCAAAATTGATTCCTGCCACCTCTGCCCTCTCTGGGTATTTGTTTATACCCATCTCATAGAATTTATAACCTTCTCTATGACCAGCATGTTTATGTTCATTGGTTTCTCTCCCTGACCAGACCAGGGGTTGGCAAACTATGGCCCATGAGCCAAACTTGGTCCCAGTGCCTGGTCTTATATGGCCCACAAACTAAGAATAGTTTTTATATTATTAAATGGTTGAAAAAAGAGAAGAATACTTAATGACATTTGAAAATTATATAGAATTTAAACTTGAATTTTTATAAATAAAGTTTTATTGGAATTCAGCCATGCCCATTTATTTATGTTATCTGTGGCTGCTTTTGCACTAAAACAGGAGTGTTAAAAGCAGCTGCAATAGAGACTGCATGGCTCCCAAAGTCTACAATATTTACCATCTGGCCCTTTACAGAAAAAGTGCGCCAACCCCTGGAATAGATTATAAGGTTCTTGTGGACCTCGGCTGAGCCTCAATATTCTTCTGATTTCCTACTCTCCCCAATAGTGCCAAAACTTGTAAACAGTAGGGACATGCCGATTATGAAACATAGAATTTGGACTCAGACCTGAATTTGACTTGAAATCTCTACTTCGTGGTTGCTTAACCTTAAGCAAGTGATTTAACCTTTCTTCTTTCCTCATCTGCAAAATGGGAATGAGTATATCTACCTCACAGCATTGTTGGCATTTTTAAATAATTTAATGTAGGTAAAATCTCATGTACAATGTCTGGCATATATTAAGCATTCAATATATATTATTGATGTTACTTTTATTAAGGGAAAGCCATTTTTAGCCCACCTTCCTAAAAGAAAAAAGCAGGGAAGAAACACATCTTGCCTCTCTCAGGAGCCCTTCCATACTCCTCCTTTGAGAAAAAGAGACTCATCTAGGAGGAGTTTGAGAATGCAAAGCTCGGTTGAGCCACCCATTTCTCTAGTTCCCAACCCCCTCTGAGATGTGTTTTCCACAAAACACACACCTTTCGTGTCACTCCAGAAGCAGTCTGCTGGGGTGTTGGGGTGCTGGGGTGGGAATGAGGTGGCAGGTCCGAGGCCTGCCTGCTCTGCCAGTATCTGGTTGGCTAAGCTCACTTCAAGGCAGATGTGTGAAGAAGCCCATGTGCTCAGCAGACCAAGTCACATTTTCCAATTCAACTCCAGTTGTAGTAGAGCTCATATTTTGACCATTGACTTTCTTTTTTTTTTTTTTTTTTTAAAGATTTTATTTATTTATTCATGAGAGACAGAGAGAGAGAGAGAGAGGCAGAGGGAGAAGCAGGCTCCCAAGGAGCAGGGAGCCCGATGCGGGACTCGATCCCAGGACCCTGGGATCATGACCTGAGCCGAAGGCAGACGCTTAACCATCTGAGCCACCCAGGCGCCCCGACCATTGACTTTCTGATTCTGGTATCTCTCTCTTAGTTGGTTCTGACCTCGGGAGGGGATGAGAGGAGGTCTTTTCCACTGCCCTCTAAAAACTCCAACAGGTAGATCATAAATTCTTATACAATTGAACATATTTTCGGACAATGATGCACTTGAATACAAAGCTAACTATTTAGGAGCAGTCTCCAGAACCAGGCTGCTGAGGGGCTGGACAAAGTGGACAAAGGCCTTTTCTACCTCCTAGGGTGCTCATGGGGTTACCTGAGGGAATTCATGCAAAGCTCTTGGAACATGATATGAGTTATTAACATTACAATATGTATTAAAATATTGTTTTCTGATTCTACATGTTGTATATGTTCACTGTAAAAATAATTGGAGAGTGTTGTGCTAAGCACCTTCTACATATTCCTCATTTACTCAGGCTATGTAGCATACATAATAGCTACAGCATGGCCTACCAGGCGGATAAGAGAATAAACACATAAAGAAAGGACTTAAAAGAGCATCTGGTGGATAGTCAATAAATGCTAGTTACTCTATTGTCATCATTGTTTTGCTATCATTCTCATTATTGGAGGCTCACAAGTGGCCCTGCTGTGAGCAGGTATTATTGTTATGCACACTTTACAGAGCCAGTAGAAGGTTAAGTGACCTGGCCAAGGCCACCAAGAAGTGAGAGGCACAGCTGTGACTTGAATCCAGGTCTGTCAGACTGCAAAACTACCTTGCTACAACTTGAAAGTTCTAGAGATTCTGAACTTCCTGCTCTTCCCTAAACAAGGTAACCAATTCCATGCCCTTGTGCCTCAGCTCATCTTGTTCCTCTGGTGAAGAAGTCCTTATCCCCCATCTGACCAGTGAAGTTCAACATTGAAAACACAGCTCAGACACCACCACCTCCTGATGCTTTCTTTGACATTTCTCCATTCCACGAGCCCCAGATGCAACAAAGCTAATGTCTCTTTTTTGACATGATCCTTGAGCTAAATTTAGCTGCCTTGCCATGACTGTTACTTGCTCAGAATTATTTCTAAGGATGCCCATGTCTCTATGAGATTGTGGACTTCCTGTGGCCTTTCCATTTCTAAATTCTCAGTGCCAAGCACAGTGCATTTAAGGTGGTGACCAGATCATCTGGGTTTGCCTGGTACTTTTCTGGTTTTAAAATCTAAAGCTCTAGATGCCAGGAAACCCCTCAGTCCCAGGCAAATGGGATAGGTGGTCACCCTAATGTATATACTTTTTCACCCACAGACATACAGACCTGAGCCCCAGCCCTACCTGCTAGAGGGATAGTGCATATGGAAGACACTTTCCATCCACCCATCTGGGCAATAAACACTCAGGAATGTGCTGAGATTGGTCATAGTTATTTCCCCAGTGGACAGGCAGGCACTGGCCAGAGTCTCCAGAACAGCTGGGAAAGGCCTGAAAAGTATAAGTCTCCCCAGAGAGAATGGCCCAAGCCAGCCTCTGGCTTCTTTTGATGGGATCCTAATGGAACCCATGGCCCAGTGAGGTGTGATGAGCAGCAGCTGGGGAGACCAGAGATGCCAGCTCTGAGAGCCATCCTCATAGGTGTGGTTGTTTGCCAGTTTCCATTCATCACGTCATTAACACCCCGAAAAGAGCCTTTCACCAGTGAAACTGTACTCACCATTCTGTTGTTTTTCTCCTGAGGACTTCTCAGCTTTGGAATTTTTCCCATAAGGGTTGTCGCTTTTGTTTGTGCACGTTCCATTGACTTGATTCTTAGCTTCCCCAGATGTCTTTTTCTCGGCTTTGCCAGCCGCGCCTTCTTCAGCCTGGCTTTTGGCTTCCATTTCCTTTTGCTTCTCCTCTGCAGCCAGGCGAGCTTTTTCCTCTGCTTCCTTCTTGGCCTTCTCCTCTGTACCCATGGCAAGTCAGGAAAGGCACAGAAAAGATGAAAAGAGGTCACACTATTAGGAGAATTGCCTCTTTAAACAAAAACAAGTATTTGCATTGAGTGCTTGGGGTTTATTTTTGGTTAATTCAAGTCAGATTAGTGTGTATATTCAGGAAACCAATAAAATTGGTTCATGGTGATGTCATTTCTGAAAATAGTGGGTGAGAAGAAGGGGCAGGGAGAAAGTAATAATAATAATAATAAGGATAATAATAACTAATAAACCAATATAACAATTGTCATTTTCAATATCTATCATCAATAACTTCTCTTGAGTGTGTCCTCTATGCCAGGTATTATGCTAAGTGCTTTTCAAGGATTACTTCCTTTCGTTCTCAACACAGCCTTAGGCGGTAGCTACTATTATTATAACCCTCTCTTATAAGTGTGAAGTCAAGGCTCGGGGACATTACAAAACCCTCCCACAGCCACAGTTAAAATTGGAGTTTCATGGAGATTTGCTTAGGCTCTGGAGTTTAAACATGAACAACTGATTACAAAACAGAAAGGAAGAATAATCGCCACAGTTTCAGGCCACTGTTTCTGAATGTAAAAGTAGGAAGAGGATAATTAGTCCTTACAAAAAGCCCGGTCTTCAAACTGTCCACAAGATTAGAGGTAGCCTTTAGTTTGGGCAGGTACCCTGGTCTGCATCTTCCCCTTTAATGAGAGGATGTCAGCCTTATTTCCAATTCTGTTTACTGTGAAAGGGTCTGGCTCTGTGTTTCATCAAAAACATAGCATAATTGCATATGGTCAAGTATTCGTGAAAAGATTGGTTCATTCATTCAACTAATATTTATTGAGCAGCAACAGTATCAAGTACCATTTTAGGCTCTGGGAATGTAGCAGCAAGCAAGACTTAACGGAACAGAAAAGACCATAATTAAGTAAATAAGTCACAAAGATAATTTCAGGTGGTGAAAAAGGTAAAGCAAAAGTAAAGCAAAGTAATATGATGGAACAGGATCAGCATAAGGGAGGGAGGTGGCCTTAGATCAGGAGGTAAAGAAACTACTATCTGACAAATTCTTAATGATGAATTGCTGGCCATGAAATAATCAGGGAAAATAGCATTCCAGGCAGAGGAATAAAAAATGTCAAGGCCACGAGGTAGGAATGAGCGTGGGATACTGAGTTAGTCAATATGGCTAACACAGATTTAGAGGAGGTTAGTGCCAGATGATGTGGTCAAACAACCAAGGACATGCAGAGTTGAGATCTTGCAGGGCCCTGGAGGCAATAAAGTGGCACTGGGTTGTAGGAATAACACACGCCTAAGAGACCCATCCTCCCTCACGGGACAGACTCACCCCATTTAGCATCCAACTGATTCAAAAGGCCTTCCAGATTGTGCCATCCATTATAAAAAACATTACTGAATTTTTTTTTTCTCTAGATGTGTTAAAAATATCCCACACCTCACTATCAAGGGTCCTCTTTATTTTCCTTGGTTAGTCTTGCTCCTGAAAAAGGTAGCCTTCATAGACAACAAGTTTGTAATCTAATGGGCACGCAGGTGGTTACGTTTCTCTTTGTTTTAGCTGCTTAAGAGCACAAAGCCCAAATCTGATCCAGTTCACATGTTCGTGGGGGCTTTCCAGCATTGTATTTTGTGGATGTCTTTGATCTCTGGCTTCATTTTGCTTTTCCTGCTCCTCCATTGCCTGGCTCAAATGTCCTCCCTAATATATTATGAAGTTTTCATTAATCTTTTCATTGATTCATCCATCCAACCCATCCAATTCAATGCCCTGCTCACCCAGGACACATTAAATCATATTCTGGAGGGAGAGGGGCAAGGATAGGATATTTTAAATGCCCTCCAGTTGATTCTAACGTGCAATCAGGATGGACGAGGACTGATATAAATTTTAAATGTTTGCCATTCTATATTTCTGGACATTCTGCTTCCCAATAGGATGCATTTATACTTTACAATGAAAAGTAAGGAAAGATTTCTTTGCAAAATAACTTAATTATGCACATATAGCGTATACTCTGTCTTCTGACTTCTACAGAAAGGTACAAATAAAGAGTAAAAAGAATGCCACAACACGGCATTCTCAGTAGACTACAGGGTCACAGAAGGCCCCCTGGAATGTTCACCCAGACTTCCTCTCATCCTCCCATAGTGCCCTGAGGACAGAGGTCAAATGTCATCTCCATCACTGAATTCCAGTGCTTGGTACAGCACCTGGCACATAGCAGATATGCATGGAGTATCTGTTAACTAAATGAAACTGTGCATAATGGGTATGATTCCCCCTATCTGCCAATGAACCTGACTTGTACATATTCCATCATCTGTAATCCAGACCTGTGTAAAATACAGAAAGTGTATAAACTCTAAAGTCCTATTGTGGAAGAGTTAGCCATTTGACAAATGTTGGTTTCCTTAACCACTAATACAGGAGAGTAAAAAGATGACTGTACTCACTCCACAGAGAGGAAAAGTGAGGGGGAAGAGAATTTTCATTCACACTCAGGTACCAGGTTAAATAATTCATGGTCCCCTCACAGAATCCCCACTGTATCTGTGGCAAACTTTCAACATTCAAAATATCCACAAGTTAGGGCGCCTGGGTGGCTCAGTTGGTTAGGCGACTGCCTTCGGCTCGGGTCATGGTCCTGGAGTCCCGGGATCGAGTCCCGCATCAGGCTCCCTGCTCGGCGGGGAGTCTGCTTCTCCCTCTGACCCTCCTCCCTCTCATGTTCTCTGTCTCTCATTCTCTCTGTCTCAAATAAATAAATAAAAAATCTTTAAAAAAAAAAAAAAAACAAAAAAACCCACAAAATATCCACAAGTTAAAAGTAACTGATAAAAACTGAAGGTGTTAAATTCTGGTTTGCTACAGAAGAGCATAAAATATTATCTGAGCAAGAAAAATTCATTTGACAACTGAGTCAGAACAATTTTCTATGGAAAATCTAGCAAAAAAAAAAAAAACTGGGAGAAGGTACATTTTAGAAGCAAATCTGTTTTTGCTCAAATACTGCTGACAGCAGGCAATTAATGTTTGAATTAATGAATGGTAGCTCTTATGACATCATAATCAGATCCTAGGTGAGCCTGCTCCACTATGTGACTCCTTTCCCTTCGGCAATTGTGTTCCAGCAGGTGGCTCTGCAATGTTCAACTTCTCTACTTGCATCTCTCCTTGATTCTTTGAAATATCTGATATTAGGGTGACCAGCCACCAGCACCCAATGATACTACACAAAATAAATAGACAAAAACAAGCAGACACGTAAATAAGAAAAAAAAATTGACAGGAGGTATGTTTGTGCCATATATTTTCAGGGTGAAATTATTAATATACATAAACCTTTCTTACAAAGAGAAAAAGTAAGCAAGTGCACAATTAACTTGTATGTGCTACAAGGTTCTGAGGATAATACATATATAATTAACTTTTCAGCTCTTAGTTTTAGCATCCCTGGTACTCATAGGCTTCCAGACTAGTAGAAAGCAAATGTCATAGTTCAATTCCATTTCCTTTTACTTCCCGTTTCAGACTATCTGTGGTGATTTAACTTACAATGAACATGGCCCAAACAAGCAACTAATGAGTTAAGGGAGAGCAAGGCAGAACAGAGCCCTCATGATCCATAATTCTCATTCCTCCTGAGAGCTGGTTCTATCCCACACTGAATGCCTATGCATTCTGGGAGAAGTACATTGATTTCTTCATTCAAATTCCCTTTCTGAATAATGGTTTATAGTCTCTTGGTTAAAAATGTCATTGAACCAGTTATCCCTTGATATCATTTTCTGAATTGCCTACTTAAACTACCTACAGAGAGAGAGAAAGAAAAGGAGAGAAACTGACTAACAGAAAAACAACCAACCAAAATACTATATGAATTTTGAATAGTTAACTCTTAGTTATATACAAAAGCAACAAAAAAATACTTCTATATATCTAAGGATTCAGAAGGTGTTCACACATGTTCTTTCTAAAATGGAAGCCAAGAAGTGCTCCAGCTGGGAGAAAAATTCAACCAGTATTAGAACCTCAAGAATAAGGAAAATATATAAATGATGTTCAATAAAACTAGTAAATCTTAGTATTAAATAAAAATAATTGTTGTTAAGCAAGATATAAAACTTGAAGCAAATATTAAAAGTAATATGAAGGTTAAGTTAATTATAAAATAACAATTTACTTATAATCACTTAGATTACAAATCTCATGGTATTTCAACAAAAACTGAGTGATTATGATCTCACTGATATGAGGAATTCTTAATTGCAGGAAACAAACTGAGGGTTGCTGGAGTGGGGGGTGGGGTGGGAGGGATGGGGTGACTGGGTGATAGACACTGGGGAGGGTATGTGCTCTGGTAAGCGCTGTGAATTGTGCAAGACTGTTGAATCTCAGATCTGTACCTCTAAAACAAATAATGCAATATATGTTAAGAAAAAAGGAAGAGGAAGAGGAGGGTAGCGGGAGGGGAAGAATGAAGCGGGGGAAATCGGAGGGGTAGACGAACCATGAGAGACGATGGACTCTGAAAAACAAACTGAGGGTTCTAGAGGGGAGGGGGGTGGGAGGATGGGTTAGCCTGGTGGTGGGTATTGAGGAGGGCACATTCTGCATGGAGCACTGGGTGTTATGCACAAACAATGAATCATGGAACACTTCATCTAAAACTAATGATGTAATGTATGGGGATTAACATAAGAATAAAAAAATATCAAAAAAAATAAAAAAAAAACCAACTGAGCGATTATGGAGGAAATAAATAAAAATTCAATAAATATCTCAGCATTTGCAAGGAGTGTCATTATATACCATTTCATATTTACCTTGATAGGCACAAAAATGTAAAGGTAATCTCTGGTAAAATAAAAATAGGATGCATTTATTTATTTATTTTTAAGATTTTGTATTTATTCATTTGAGAGAGAGAGCACAAGCAGGGGAAGAGGAAGAAGGAGAGGGAGAAGCAGACTCTCCGCTGCGCTGGGAGCCCGACATGGGGCTAATCCCAGGACCTGGAGACCATGACCCAAGCCCAAGGCAGACATTTAACTATCTGAGCAACCGAGGCACCCCAAAAACAGAATATATTTTAAAAGACCATTTACAAAGCTAGCTAGTGGATAGGGGGATGGGCAAAATAGATAAAGGGGATTAAAAGGTACAAACTTCCAGTTACAAAATAAATCACGGAGATAAAAACTACACCATAGGAAATATACTCAATAATACTGTAATAATGTTGTATGTTGACAGATGATGACTATACTTATCAAAAAAAAGAACATAATTAAAAGGCACGTGACAAAAAATTAAAAGGCATACGACAAACTAGGTAGGGCAGAAATTGCCAAGATATTTTGTCAATTGAAGAATTGCCATCCTTTATATATAAAGAGTTATTATGAATCAATAATAAAAATATAAACATCCTAATGGGAAAAATGAAGGGGAGAAATACAGGGAAATACCTCCCACTTCTATTGGAAGACATTAGCTAAAAAAAAAAAAAAAAAAAAAACAACTCTCCAGAGAGAAATTTGATAATATATATCAAGAGCTTATAGTTTTTCATCTACTCTGACAGAGGAATTCCACATATAGAAATTTATCCTAGAGGGCGCCTGGGTGGCTCAGTTGGTTAAGCGACTGCCTTCGGCTCAGGTCATGATCCTGAAGTCCCGGGATCGAGTCCCGCATCGGGCTCCCTGCTTGGCAGGGAGTCTGCTTCTCCCTCTGACCTTCCCCCCTCTCATGCTCTCTATCTCATTGTCTCTCAAATGAATAAATAAAATCTTTAAAAAAAAAAAAAAAAAAAGAAATTTATCCTAGATAAATAATCAGAGGTAGGCTCAAAGACTTTTTAACTTGTATGTTTATAACAGTGTTATTATATACAGTAATGAAGAACTGAAAAACCAAAATGTGCAGAAAAAGAGGAATATTACATAAAATGCAGCCATTTAAATCATACTTTCTAAGAATATTCAGTATCAAGATAAAATGCTTAAAATAGAAATAGTAAAATAAAATATAGGGCAATATTTTGCTATGATTCCAATGTATGGGGAAAATTTTTACTCATATAAATATATATGCATGATAAATAAAATTAAAAAGAATTATATCAGAATTTCACCAATATCTGGCTGAAGAGGTTAGGAGTGATTTTTATTTCCTTCTTTATAGATATATTTATATTTCAGCATTATTACCTAAACATGTATTTTTTTTAAAAGATTTATTTATTTATTTGACAGAGAGAGACACAGCGAGAGGGAACACACGCAGGTGAGTGGGAGAGGGAGAAGCAGGCCTCCTGCTGAACAGAGCCCGATGCGGGGCTCGATCCCAGAACCCTGGGATCACGACCTGAGCCGAAGGCAGACGCTTAATGACTGAGCCACCCAGGCACCCCTAAACACATATTTTTACACCAGAAAAAATGTTTATAAAGTATTAAATACTGAACAAAAATTAATATTGATCAGACTTAGAAATTATTATACCTACATATCTTTGGGAATAATAATTTTCAGCCCTGTGAGCTGTTAAGAAATATTTATTTACTCTTTTCTAACAACTATGGGTTCTGGTCTAGCTAGCTTTGTATATCAGGTTGGTTAATAAAACCAAGAGTTTAGATCCCATTCTAATCAATTTAATAACAACATATGTTCAAGTGCCCCATGCAGGTCAGGCTTTCTTGAAATCACGGTTTTCTGGTAGAAAAGAACAATGAGCAAAACAGACTGGGATAATCTAATACAAACTGATCACCAATGGAAAAAAAGATGTAAATGAATCTCTTAACACCAGTGAACTAGTCAACAGCATTACTGGGAGGCTGAAAATATTAGGTAAGAGTATTAGATATAGGTTGGTACTTTTACCACCATCTTCTTAACTCTGCATTCAAACCTCTAACTTTCTTTTCCCATTTTTTTTAAAATAACAGCTATGAGTTATCAGGCACTAACCACATACAGGTTCTGTTCTCAGTGCTTTACATATTTATTTCTGTTCTTTGCATCAACTCTGTGATATGTATTATCATCCTCAGAAGGTAATTTTCTCAAAGAATCTACATGAATCTGCCAAAGAGTCTAGTGCAAGTAGGGATTCAATTCTCCATTTCCCCACTAACTGAAATTTGCTTTGATATTCAAACTATCCTCCCACAAAACATACATAACCCAGGCTTTGCGCCTCTGTCCATCCCCTTTCTCCTTGTTCCCCATTTTAAAATCTAACACCTCCTGCAGGATCAACCTCAGGCAACCTTGAAATCCTGGCTACAAGATGCCTTCCCAAAAGCCCTAAGCAGATTAAGGGACAAGTCCCTTCATGCTTCCAAAATAGCTTAACCGTATCTCAACCAGCATACCTAACATTTGGTAATTATTAGCATTTATTTATGTCATTTTCAAAAGGCCAGTTCTCTCCTGGAAAAGAAGCCATCTAATGTTCCCCTCAGTGACTAGTTTCGGAAGGTAACTTAAGTAAGCCAGATAACTGCGAACGAATTATTTTGAAGTACCTCTTTAGACTGTGTGTTGTCGGGAATTGGATTTTCATATGTAATGAGTGTAATTGATTATAAGAGAGTGCTTCTTTTGAGATGATGTAGTAGCTGCCATTGCCACTTGCAACGTCTGCCAACAGGGAGAATTTAAATGTTTAAGGCATCTGAATAGACTAGGGGAGGCTACATTTAAAATATAGTAGAGATGTTGGCTCCGTAGCTCAGGGTCCAAGATCTGTCCCAAAATGATAAGGGCCCAATTGTGCCTTAAAAGCGCCATAAATATAAACCCTTGGCCCCACCTGAAATGAGCAGCCACTTGGACTGGATTTTGTGGACAAGCCACAGTGGCTGGCGTTTGAAAAACTGCAACAATGGGGTAGGTCTCTTCTCTACCACACAAGAAGCAGCCCCTGATGTATGAGGGGCCAACAGAGCCAGAACATGTCCTGTCCAGCCACTCCCACGCTTCTTTCAATTTGCTGTGCGGGCACTGGTGGATGAAAGTGTCGGGGTTGTGTTTGAGGTTAAAACTCTCCTTTCTTGTAATGAGGGCCTGGGGCCCAGGGCCAGTGGGTGATGGCGACAAGCTCAAATCCTTGACTGAACTTCCTTCTTTCCTTGAAGGAAACTCATGCGAATGCCCCCTGCCCTCAGGAGACAGTGAGCTCTGAGGACCAGATGTCTGTGATTCATCTCTGTACTCTCGGCACATAGGAGGCATTGGGTAGATGTTAACAAACACTGACTATTGTTGAAGGTTCACCTGCACAAACCCCACTGGGGTCAGCCCCCTTGCTGAGCTCCAAGAGCCATCTATGTTTGCGTCTCTCCCTGGAATCCAGCGCCACGGCATCGTACCCTTATCTCAGGTACGCGTTCCTCCCTAGGCTACAGGCTGAGCATGTAGTACGTAAGGATCATGTAGTACCCGTTTGAGAAACACGAATATGCGTATGAGCAAATGGATTTCAGCTTTCAAGAAGCACACGGATTTCAGTCCTTTTTATTTATAGTACCAAGAGTCATGAATTTTCTCATCTGAATTTTGATATTGGCCTCAGTGAATTTTGCCTGCAAGTTACATTCATCTCAGAAGATCAGCCTGAGTCATGAGTGAAGAGAAGTTGAGAACATGAAAGGGGGCTAAAAATGCATGCAAGGATATTAAAGCTCCTTCTATCCCAACGTAACGGCAGAGGTGGCTATTGGTCAGGCTTTACTTTAGATAAAGGAAGAAATTAAGGCCTCATCATTGTGTCACATGATAAGAAATGAGAATGACCAGGTGGTCTCGCAGAAACCAAGAAAGAACAACACCCATCCACTGCAAGATCTTTATACCAACAAGGGGAATTTAGTCAGACAGCACAAATGTCATGCTGAAGTGGGGGCTTGCCTCATTCTATTATGCACTGAGTCCTACATACAATGAAGAGCCAAAGATAGTGGATCCTACCAGTTAGTCATTTGAATCCAGATCCTGAGATAGTGCTTCATTTGCAATACACATAAATCAGCAATGCCTTGTTTTCTAAGTGGATTTGGACAGATCTCCTGGAAGATTCCCCAGTAGCATGTTACCTTTAGGCACCTTGGCTCTCCATCTCTCCCGGTTGATATGCACCACCTCAGTCCAAGTGGCTTTGAAACTCTTGTAGTCAACGGGGATGACAGAACTGTTGATGGGGGCGCTTCCTTCTGAGCCAGTGCTCTTCACGCCCGATCGCTTTGCATCCGCCGAACTGATGCTGTTCAAGCTGGAGGACAAAAAGTCACCCCAAAGAGGAAGGGTAGTGTTTTAATAATGTATGCCAATGAGCAAGCCCAAGAAAGGAGTGGTTAACACTCCTCAAGTTGTGTTGCGAAACTCCTGGGTCCTGAAGTTTGCAATTCCTATTTTCCATATGTGACAAACGGGAAATTCTGTTTTCAGCACGAAAAAAAAACATCACGGTTTCAGCCTCATGAGTATCACTATTCCCCATATTTCTTCTCTGCTGATTGGTATCCTCTTACTCAATATGACTAGAATTCCCTCACATGAATTCTCTGTCTTCAACTCTCCGAAATTAACTAATTTGAAACTGGGCTTCTACTTGGTTTCCCAGTGCAGCCACCTGCTTCCACACTGACCACTTTCCAAGTTACCCAGCCACTTGTACCTCTTTCTCTCCAGCTCCAAACCCCCCACCCCCTGTACTGGAGTGCCTCTGACCCCAGGATCCCCAAGGCCAAAGTAAGAAGTTTTCCTTATGTTCCCAGGGGAAGCTGAAAAGGCACAGACACCCTAGAGACTGTGGGAAACAGTCATATAAAAAGCATTTTTTAAATGAATATTACTTCAAGTTTTAAACATGGGCAACTTTGCATATATAGGGAGTGTCACCTTCTGGGAAACTTGAACGTATCACACACTTCCAGGTGGCTAGCGCTGTGACCAACATGAATGCAAACCCACTGACAACCACAACCGAGGCTGAATAGAGAAGCAGGATACGTTTCAGCTGAGTGCTTGCAGAGCTACGGGGTAGGGGACTCAGGCAGAAGGCTTCTGTCCGCCATGTCAGCAGCCATCACTGGGTCCATTCACCTTGACCATCCCCGGGACCCCATTGTCCTAATATTTTTCCTATCTTCCCTTCTATTTACTCCTTCTTTTGCTCTTTGCTTATTTTTCCCATTAAATTCCATTTCTTTCCTTTCTCCTGTATAACAAAGCCCCAGGTTCTACATGGACAAGCGGGAAAGGGGCAGCGGGACTAGCAGTGGTACCACTAATAAAGACTAAGTGTTAGTACTTCCTCCATGCTCGACCCTGTTATAAGGGCTTAATGTAGACTGAATAACTTCTTTAATCTTCCCTCCAACCTAGGAGTATTACAAACCACATGGGGAAACTGAGGCCACTCACCTGAGATGGCATGGCTACCAAGTAATAGGACTGGGATGTTTAACCTGGAATCTGACTCTGGAGCCTGCTACTTATCTATGCTCAATATAATGAAGTTATGTCAGAGGTGATTTAAAGCTTTCAGGTTCTTTTTCTTTCCTCCACTTCATTCTCTTCCTAAACCTAGAAATGAAACTCAGTTTCATTTCTTGTGAGAATTCTGATCAGGGGTACTTTCTTTTTGCAGTCTGGGGAGCAATGACTGCCCGGGGCCAGGAGGTCAAAGTGCTGTGATGGGTGCTGCCATGAGCAAAAGCACCAAAAGAGAGAACGGGGTGGAGGACCAGCCCTGGAAACCCACCAGTCGTGGTGTGGATCTTGGTCACTCCCTTCCAGGCCAGCCTGGAGAGCACAGATAGTCCAGCCTCCACTCCTCTGAGAAAAAGAAAGAGGCAGACACACCCTTACAAGAGAGGGAGGGCAAACAGCATTATGAAATACCCCATCTCTCCCAAAGGAACAACTCTGTCCTCACCTGACCCCCATCCTTCCAGTTTCTCCACTGACCTTGAATGCCTCTGTCCTGTCCCGCCACTTTGGGAGGTTTCATCAGTTAAAGGGCTCACAATCTTCTCAGTCATGTCCGTGAGCACAGTGAAGGTAGGCTCCACAATGAAATCAATAAAACCTGAAGAGAGACAGCAACACCTCAGAGGAACTACATGTTAACTGGACCTTCCCATATTTTCCTATGGAAACTGATGAGTCTTATCTTTCTTTTAAAATTTATCCACAGAGGAGCTCCAGATCAGATAAGGAGAGAGGAGGTTGGTCTTTATTCATTTAACATATTCCTTGAGTTGAATATCATGAGTCAGTTCCATCTCTCCAAATAACTTTCCTATGACTTTCTAGTATCCAGCTCAATCAAGTGATGAAGAAACACAGATTCAACCCCCACTCGGTAACCAGTGCTGTGGTTGGTGCTGCACAAGAGACAAAGACGTAAAACACAACCTGCCTACCCTCAAGGCATTTATAAGAGAGATTAACTGAGCATAGAAATGACCCCTAGAGTATATGGAAACGGCCAAAGGAGAAGCCCAAAGAAGGCCCCTGGGAAGGTGAGGGAGGGAAGATATTTTCCCTCACCCTGAGAGGCCTGTGAACAGCTTTATGGAGGTTGTGATGTTTGAGCTGAGCCCTAAGTCTCTTCACTCCAGGTGGAAGGGGTGGAATAAGCAAAGTGACGAGGATGGGAAAAAATGCAGGATGTGTCTGAGGATTGACTGGGGCTTAAGGATTTTTTCAGAGTTGGAGTGGGAAAGCTTGGGAAGGCAGGTAATCATCAGCTCAGGAAGGGAGGCTCCTAAGGGTCTGGCTAAGGAGTTGGGTGGGACCTAGATGGGTACTAGAAGCCCCTTGAGATGTTTGGGGAGCATCACAGTTAGATTTTTTCAATGTTCTTTGGGAAAGTTAATCTGGCAAGATGGGCATGAAGGGAGAGAGCAGGAGGGGCTGAGTCTGGGAAAATCATTTGAGAAGCTGTTGTGACAGCTCGAAGGAGAGGTAAGGAGGTGGGATCCAGTGCCAGCGTAAGGTGGGGGTGTCATGGAGGCACGGGTGCAAGCAGCTCGGCGGGGGGGTGCTGCCTCTAAGTGGGAATTGTTAGAGACCTCCCCCAGCAAAGCAGAGAACCCAGGGATGATGGGGGAGCTGTGGCTGGGAAAAAGGACGATGGGCTCAGTCTTAGATCTGCTGACTCTGAGGTGCCAGGGACACATCTAGATGGGAAAGGGTGAGCAGAACTGGAAGAAACAGGGTTGGAACCTGGGAGAGGGGTCAGATCTGGAACTGGAACTTTGAGATATCACCATGTTGGGGAGATAGTTGATGTTAGGCTCTAATATCTAACATAGTCACTGTCTCAATGGCCCAAAGATACTCAGGTGTTCTGCGACACATTAGTAGAAAATATATGATCTGGAACTACTGGTGGTAGTTTATTACACAGCCACGTGAAAGTTGGAAGGAAATGAAACCCTAATCAAAGGAAATATGGTGTTTGGTGCAAATGCTTTTATGGTTTTCATGACTGAGGTGGGCACCCAGCTGATTTCCTTGCCTCTAGTCTTACTCAAAACCCTCCCAGCTACCGATAAGAGAAATCTTTCTAAAACAGTGGTTGACAAACTTTTTCTGTAAAGGGCCAGATAGTGAATACTTTAGGTTCTGTGGGCCAAACCTATGACAACTCCTTAACTCTGTCACTGTAGTGTAAAAGTAGCCATAGACAATATGCAAAGGAATGAGCTTAGCTGTGTTATAATAAAACCACTTATAGGACAAGTACGCCAGATTTAGCGCATAGGCTATAGTTTGCTGACTCTTATTCTAAAGCATCAATTTATATTTTTAAATCTTACTTAAAATTCTTTAGATATGCCCTGATTTTCTCCTCAGACATGTCACTTACTTCATCCTACTCTCTGCCCACTACTCCAGCCATATGGAGCTGTTTGTAATGCTCTGACCATACTAGGCTGTTTTAAATTTCCCTGCTCAGTATATGCTAATCCCTTATCTGGAATGCCCTTCCACCCACCCATTACACACCTCTAACCAACAACAATGTTTGCCTAGATATTACCTACTTATTTCTTAAGCTCCAACTCAAATATTACCCTTCAACAAGTCTTTCTGAGTCTAATGGTCCACACACTCTATTCTGTACCCAACTGTGCCACATACAAAACTCTACCTTAGCACTGTAACACTCAAATAGATTTTGTTTTCCTAACATGTTGTCTACTGCCCAATCCTGGTTCAATGTCTTTGGGAGCAGATGCCATATATAATCTGTATTCGTTTTTTTATAACATCTATTTTAGTGCCTAGCAGTGCCTTGCACCTAACAGAAACTCAATATACTATTACGAAAAAAAGGAATGAGTACTCAAAATACAAGTGGAAAAAAAACTCAGTAAATCCTTGTTGAATTTATTTTTTGAATGATTTCAGACTCTTCCAAGCGAAGAGCACTGCTGATATTTAATTTATGTGTGATACTGGTACCCTCTCTCATATCTGAGGATTTTTGTAATGCACATATATTATGGTTATTAGAGTACAAAATTATCTTCTCCAAAAAAAAAAAAAAGGTGCTAAAAGGTTTCTAAAAAGAAGGAAACATTTAAAATGAACCATTCCTAGAAGTAGGGTCATCCAGGAAATGGGACTGTCCTGGAAACAGGGCCAGAGAAATGATGCCAGAGAGACTTCCAGGATTGCATGCAGAATGGAGAGGCTGAAATAGAATGGGCTTCTTGCCACTGATTCTTGTCATTGCACTGGGAAGTTGAGGCCCCTTTTGCTCTTAATGGGGAATGATAGAGACAGCAGAGCATCACTGTCTAATCTTCCCACAAACCAGCCACATTTCAGGGAGCAGGATGGGGAGAGCAGCTCCAACCCAACCAGCCAAAGCCATGAGCACAGCACAGCAGAATGGAGCCATGTTCCCAGCCAAAAGAATCACTGGGAGCATCTGAGCTTACTTCTAGGCACCCCTCTCTGTTTTTTCTTTCCATCCAAAGGGCTGTCAACACATACCCACTTGCGACTGAGCAACCATCGTTGACTTTCGATCACACAGAGGAGAAAAAGGCAGCCCCAGCTCTGCTTCTCTGTCACCCTAGGAAAACAGGAAGTCACAGTAAATTAAGATCAGTACGCAAAGTTGCCCAGATTTTATTTAGCAACTTCAATTGCCACAAAGGCCACTGGTCTTTATTATAATTATTACAATTACATTATGTAAGAAGTCCTTTTGGGGCCTGCTCCTCTGCATAAAAGACACCAAGAAGCTGAAGCCCTCTGGGGTCCAATCATTCCATCCAACTGCAAAGGCACATGCTGTTGTATAGAAAGCCTCATTAGGCAGCAATAGGTCCCCCGA
The DNA here is from genome assembly GCF_002201575.2 of Neomonachus schauinslandi. Classification (NCBI taxonomy): domain Eukaryota; kingdom Metazoa; phylum Chordata; class Mammalia; order Carnivora; family Phocidae; genus Neomonachus; species Neomonachus schauinslandi. The sequence goes on from NC_058414.1 coordinate 61,444,506, forward strand.
GGAAAATAAGAAAAGCCATTACGTCTTGTGGCCTAGAGCCAACACTGCAGTCAGAATTCCTGTGTGTTCTCGAGTTGTCGTGTCGATCTATGGCCTTTCTTGAGCCAGTGAAGCCCCCCCACCCCAGTTGTGGGCAGTGTCCAAAACATAAATTCAAACTGGACTGATTTGGATTTATTCTCCCAGTGCTGCTACCTAACGCTACACACAACTGGGGTAAGTGCTTCCAGGGTCTTAAGCACAGGGCTCAGTCCATAATGGAAAGTGGACCAAAAAAGAAACAGAGTAAATAACTGCTTGTGTTTCTCAAGTTAGACAATAATAATTCTCTGGTCAATATATTCTCAATCTCACCAAAAAGCATCACTATAACAAGTAAGTACGATGGAGAGTCTAAATAATGAGGGTTGAAAATCTGGACCAAAAGCTCAATACTTTAGTCACACACCTAGAGGAATGGGAGAATATGGCACCCTTCTCACAGTAGTAAAGTTGTGCTAATTCATTTTACAAAGGATAGAATCTGCTCAGGTTAATGGCTACTGACCTCGGCTTGAATCTGGCCTTTCTCCCTCTAGCTGTGTGATCACAGGAAGTTTATTTTCCCTCTCTACATTTCAGTGTTATGTTCTATAAAGTATGGAATAATAACCCCTATCGTATCAGGTTATGATGAGGATTAAGTGAGAAACATATGTAAATAAATAAAAGAACTATTATTGTTTCTCTAATATTGGGTATCTTAGGTATCTCTAATATTTAAGTCAAGATTTGAGAAATGTTTAGTGAATTTGTAATACCAAATACACTCTGATGACAATAAATACTATAAATAAATCAATAGTACATAAAAAGTAATAACAACATTCAAAAACTAGACCGGGTTCAAAAACTAAATGCTTTTTCTTTCTAAGGCATGTTACCAAAGAGAAAAGATCCTGGCTCTCACTTTCTCTCTCTCTCTCTCTCTCTCTCTCACACACACACACACACACAGAGAGAACATCTACTGAAAGGAAGGAAAAGGAATGGGCGTCTGAGGAAGCTGAATGATGGGGTCACAATAGGTGCTGGGGACATCCAAGGGTCTCAGGAACAGTCCTGAAGTGGCTCAGTTCCTTCTGCACACTTTCCTGTTCCCATGGGACACAACAGCCCCTCCATTGCTGAGTACACCTTGCTGCGTCCTGCACTATCTCTCAAGTGGCATGATAAAAATAATTTATTCCTGAGCTATTTCTACTTGGGCAGGATGAAGAGAAGGAAGAGTACTTATAACATAAACTGTTGTTTTGTCGATGGTTTAGCAAGATAGCTCAGCTAAAGCAAATAAAACCCACTCTTATTCCCTATGAAGCAGGGATAAAAGTTGTTTTTTTGGTACATTTTAATGGGGTGGTCTAGAAGAAGAGGTGGTGAACACTAACCACTTGACTATTAAGGCATAAGCATTAATTTGGATTGTATTACTAAAAAAGTACAAGCTATTAAATAACTTCTTATCCCATGGACTTGTCCATTTCACATCTACACATCACTTATATCTTTTGGATTTAATTGAGCTGAGTAGACTCAACTATTAAATGCCTATTTCAAAATAGTTGTCATTGAATTTCCTTTGGAGGACGGATACATTTATGAATTGGAAAAAAATGTGCAGAAGGTAAAACGGAAGGATGTAATTCTACAGGTGAATTCAACTTGATTGAAACAATATTATATGACTCTATAACTACTGGCCTGTGTGGAATTATTCATACCCTTTCCTCTTACTGAAGATGTCAATATTTTTAAAAAGGGGCAAAAGTCTCAGCACAACAGATTTTTTTTAACTAACTCATTTTTTTTTCCAGGACAATGCAGAAAAATAAATAACTATTATTCCTGCCATAGGGGTTAAGACTAATAAAGTCATGTAGTCAATCTGCAAAAGGAGCACAACGCATTTTGTTGAATGAATGAAGAGATGAATTTGATTAGAAACACTCAAGTTCTTTGGTTACGTGGACATTTATGACAGGCAAGCTGGGGGAGCAATTAGGCATTAGCTGTTCATAAAGCCTCCCTCCTTTTCCTTCTCTATTTCCTGTCCACACAGCTACACTACATTTCCCAGGATATCTGCCAGTTAGTGCTAGATAATAAAACAAGAGGAGAGGGGATGTATCTCCACCACACTTCTGGCATATAAAATCTCCTATGCCTACTTCTCCACGTTCTTCCCTTTTTTGCTGGCTTGATGTAGACAAGCAACATGGAAGCCATGCAGAGTCTAGGTCTAAAATCACTGCTGATTGTAAACTATCTGCCAATCAGTAAATACTTGTCCTGTGCTTTACATGAGTGGGTAATAAACTTCCATTTTATGTGTGTCATTATTCATTTTGGGGTTTGTTATAGAAGCTATATGTAAGCAACAAGCCAATCAAGAAAAACAAAGATTATTTCCATATTGTAAGGTCACAGGGCAGGTGACATCTCAAGTGAGTCTTCTCAGGTAGAGTGAAGAAAAAGTATTTGATTGGAAAGGGTAACCAAAGCATCATGCAAAAAAAAAAAAAAAAAAAAAAAAATCACAGCAATGTACACTCTTCTTTCCCAGGGGAAAAAGTTACAAATAGGAAGTATAAGAAAATTATTGTGATTTTGGATTTAAGATAATATAGTGAAGACATCTGTGTCTTCTCAGAAATTATCCTCTCAAAACAGGAGAGCAAGAAGCAGAAACACAAATGCTAGGAAAAATCTGTAATCTCAAATCAAACTAGATGAGGAATGGCTGCCAAATGTTGTGAATATCAGAGAGGGGTGAGGTAAGAGCCCCAGAGAAGAGGCCTATGGCTCCAGATCTCAGATAAAACTTGAAGAGCATAGTTCTCCTGGTTCTCTCTGGTGTGAGGAGCTACCCTGGGCCCTATTTAGTCCCTAGGAATAGTAGAAAAGGAGAAGTTGAATGAGGAAACACATAGGCATGGCAACAGGATGATGGATGGCAGAGTCTGAATTGTGAGCAGCCCTACAACTGCTGCCCACTGCTGTCTGGGAAGAAATAAAGGTTAACACACACACACACACACACACACACACACACACACACACACACAC